>NC_034179.2:7118338-7138338 GCF_002021735.2 Oncorhynchus kisutch | reverse complement strand
ATATACAGGAAGTACCAGTACCAGATCAATGTGGAGCTATATACAGGGAGTACCAGATCAATGTGGAGCTCTATACAGGAAGTACCAGTACCGTATCAATGTGGAGCTATATACAGGGAGTACCAGATCAATGTGGAGCTATATACAGGAAGTACCAGTACCAGATCAATGTGGATTAATGTGGAGCTATATACAGGGTTTACCAGTACCAGATCAATGTTGAGCTCTATACAGGGAGTACCAGATCAATGTTGAGCTATATACAGGGAGTACCAGATCAATGTGGAGCTATATACAGGGAGTACCAGATCAATGTGGAGCTATATACAGGGAGTACCAGTACCAGATCAATGTTGAGCTCTATACAGGGAGTACCAGATCAATGTTGAGCTATATACAGGGAGTACCAGTACCAGATCAATGTGGAGCTATATACAGGGAGTACCAGTACCAGATCAATGTGGAGCTATATACAGGAAGTACCAGATCAATACCAATCGGTGATGCAGCCAGTCAAGATGCTCTCGGTGGTGCAGTTGTATAACTTAGAACATGAAGAACCAAATATATTCAACCTCCTGAGGTGCTTTTGAGCTGTGCGTTAAGTCCATGGTAATGTACCGGTCCAAAGTTTTAGAACACCTACTCATTCAAGGTTTTTTCTGTAATTTTGTAGAATAATAGTGAAGACATCAAAACTATGAAATAACACATATAGAATCATGTAGTAACCAAAAAAGTGTTAAACAAATCAAACTATATTTTATATTTGAGATTCTTCAAAGTAGCCACCAGTTGCCTTGATGACAGCTTTGCACACTCTTGGCATTCTCTCAACCAGCTTTCATGAGGTAATCACCTGGAATGCAATTGAATTAACAAGGTGTGTTAAAAGTTCATTTGTGGAATTTATTTCCTTCTTAATGTGTTTGAGCCAATCAGTTGTGTTGTGACAAGGTAGGGGTGGTATACAGAAGACAGCCCTATTTGGTAAAATACCAAGTCCATATCATGGCAAGAACAGCTCAAATAATCGAAGAGAAACGACAGTCAATCATTACTTTAAGACATGAAGGTCAGTCAATATGGAAAATCTCAAGAACTTTGAAACACTTTTTAGCTTCTTAAGGCACAGCGTGTACACATCACTGACTATCTAGAATAGTTTACTAAACCTCCAACAGACAATCAATCAACATCTTGTCTTCGGTGCTATGTGTAATGAGTTCCTTTCTGAGAATTTGTCTGCTTGCATACAGTAATATACAGTGCATTCATAAAGTATTGAGACCCCTTTTTCCACATTTTGTTACGTTACAGTCTTATTCTAAAATGGATTAAACTGTTTTTTCCCCTCATCAATCTACACACAATACCCCATAATGACATCACAATACCCCATAATGACATCACAATACCCCATAATGACATCACAATACCCCATAATGACATCACAATACCCCATAATGACATCACAACACCCCATAATGACATCACAATACCCCATAATGACATCACAATACCCCATAATGACATCACAATACCCCATAATGACATCACAATACCCCATAATGACATCACAACACCCCATAATGACATCACAATACCCCATAATGACATCACAATACCCCATAATGACAAAGCAAAAACATGTTTTTAGACATTTTTGCAAATGTGTAAAATAAAATATCACATTTCCATAAGTATTCAGACCCTTTACGCAGTACTTTGTTGAAGCACCCTTGGCAGCGATTACAGCCTCCAGTCTTCTTGGGTATGACGCTACAAGCTTGGCACACCTGTATTTGGGGAGTTTCTCCCATTCTTCTCTGCAGATTCTATCAAGCTCTGTCAGGTTGGATGTGGAGTGTCATTGCGCAGATATTTTCAGGTCTCTCCAGAGATGTTCGATCGGGTTCAAGTCCGGGCTATGCCTGGGCCACTTAAGGACATTCAGAGATATGTCCCGAAGCCACTCCTGCCTTGTCTTGGCTTTGTGCTTAGGGTCGTTGTCCTGTTGGAAGGTGAGCCTTGATCCCAGTCTGAGGTCCTGAGTGCTCTGTGGCAGGTTTTCATCAAGGATCTCTCTGTGCTTTGCTCCGTTCATCTTTCCTTCCATCCTGACTAGTCTCCCATTCCCTGCCACTGAAATACATCCCCACAGCACGATGCTGCCACCACCATGCTTCACCGTAGGGATGGTGCCAGGTTTTTCCCAGCTGTGTCTCTTGGCGGCAGTGGTTAGAGAGTCAGTAACCAAGAGGTTGCTGGGTCGAATCCCAGAGCTGACAAGGTAAAATATCTGTTGTTCCGACCCTGAACAAGGCAGTTAACCCACTGTTTCCCGGTAGGCCGTCATTTTAAATAAATAAACATTCTTAACTGACTTGCCTACTTAAAAAGGTTATTTTGGCATTCAGACCAAAGAGTTCAGAACCTTGTTTCTGATGGTCTGAGAGTCTTTTAGGTGCCTTTTGGCAACTCATGTGCCTTTTATAGAGGAGTGGCCTCTGTCTGGCCACTACCATAAAGGCCTGATTGGTGGAGTGTTGCAGAGATGGTTGTCCTTCTGGAAGGTTCTCCCATCTCCACAGAGAAACTCTAGATCTCTGTCAGAGTGACCATCAGGTTCTTGGTCACCTCCCTGACCAAGGCCCTTCTACCCAATTGCTCAGTTTGCTCTAGGAAGAGTCTTGGTGGTTCAGAACTTCTTCCATTAAGAATGATGGAGGCCACTGTGTTCTTGGGGACATTCAATATTGCAGAAATGTTTTGGTACCCTTCCCCAGATCTGTGCCTCGACACAATCCTGTCTCAGAGCTGTACAGACATTTCCTTCATCTCATGCCTCGGTTTTTGCTCTGACATCAACTGTGGAACCTTATATAGACAGATGTGTGCCTTTCCAAATCATGTCCAACCAATTGAATTTACCACAGATGGACTCCAATCAAGTTTAAAAATTTTTTTAAGGATGATCAATGGAAAAAGGAGGCACCTAAACTCAATTTAGAGTCTCATAGCAAAGGGTCTCAATACTGAATACTTTGTCGTTATGGGGTATTGTGATGTCATTATGGGGTATTGTGATGTCATTATGGGGTATTGTGATGTCCTTATGGGGTATTGTGATGTCATTATGGGGTATTGTGATGTCATTATGGGGTATTGTGATGTCATTATGGGGTATTGTGATGTCATTATGGGGTATTGTGATGTCATTATGGGGTATTGTGTGTAGATCGATGAGGATATTTATTCATTTAATCCATTTTCAGAATAAGACTGTATACTTTCCCGAATGCACTATTGACTTACAAAATATATCCAAGATGGCATGGGACGACCAACTGGTCGTCCCATGCCACTACAACCCTGTTAAGGTTTCTGTGAATCTTACGACCTCATTTTATCCTTGGAATGAAACACAATTTTCTCGTGGAGAAATATTCTATAACATGTGCATGCTATGATACCCTACAGTTACCCATGTAATACCAGTGACCTACTAAGGCCCAACAACACTGTAATAAGCACAGATTCAGCACAGATTCACTACAGCTCTTTGATTAAATCCTTCATCCTCCACACAACCGTCGTCAGTCAAATGGCACCCTATTCCCTATATAGTGCACTACTTCAGACCAGAGGCCTAAGGAACCCTATTCCCTATATAGTGCACTACTTTAGACCAGAGCCCTATGGAACCCTATTCCCTATATAGTGCATTACTTTAGACCAGAGCCCTATGGAACCCTATTCCCTATATAGTGCACTACTTTTGACCAGAACCATATGGAACCCTATTCCCTATATAGTACACTACTATAGATCAGAGCCCTATGGAACCCTATTTCCTATATAGTGCACTACTTTTGACCAGAACCCTATGGAACCCTATTCCCTATATAGTGCACTACTTTAGACCAGAGCCCTATAGAACCCTATTCCCTATATGGTGCACTACTTTAGTCCAGAGCCCTATGGAACCCTATTCCCTATATAGTGCACTACTTTAGACCAGAGCCCTATAGAACCCTATTCCCTATATAGTGCACTACTTTAGACCAGAGCCCTATAGAACCCTATTCCCTATATAGTGCACTACTTTAGTCCAGAGCCCTATGGAACCCTATTCCCTATATAGTGCACTACTTTAGACCAGAGCCCTATAGAACCCTATTCCCTATATAGTGCACTACTTTAGACCAGAGCCCTATAGAACCCTATTCCCTATATAGTGCACTACTTTAGACCAGAACCCTATTCCCTATATAGTGCACTACTTTAGACCAGAGCCCTATAGAACCCTATTCCCTATATAGTGCACTACTTTAGACCAGAACCCTATTCCCTATATAGTGCACTACTTTAGACCAGAGCCCTATAGAACCCTATGGAACCCTATTCCCTATATAGTGCACTACTTTAGACCAGAGCCCTATAGAACCCTATTCCCTATATAGTGCACTACTTTAGACCAGAGCCCTATAGAACCCTATGGAACCCTATTCCCTATATATATAATCTACGTGAAGGTAGGCACAACATGGTCCACCCACTTTCTACCTGGAGGGGGCTGTTCCTCAAGGGGCTGTCCTGTTTTTAATCTACGTCTCAAACATCTCCATCCACAGTCGAACACGTCTCTCAGTTCGCTGAGGACTGGACTTCACCGTCCCAAACAGCTAAAAAACCTCCTCCAAACCTGCAGAATTGAAAAAGAAGAAAGGTCCAACAAGTAGCAAAAAAAATTTCAAAAAATAAAAAAATAAAAAAAATACATGTATATTTTTTTTTTAATCCAAGATATCATTCAATATATGGACAAAACATTAAACAAATTATTAAACTGATAACTTCCTGATAAATAACACTACAACATGACATGAAATGGACAATTCACATCAATAACCTTGAAACAGAAAGGAATGAACGATATAAATCAGCTGAAAGCCTTGTGTGGAAGGAGAATCAGAGCAGAACACTGTGATGAGACTTTACCAGAGCGACATCAGCCCTGTCTTCTAGGACTCCTCCCTCATCCTGGATAACTACATCAGCCCTGTCTTCTAGGACTCCTCCCCCAGCCTGGATAACTACATCAGCCCTGTCTTCTAGGACTCCTCCCCCAGCCTAGATAACTACATCAGCCCTGTCTTCTAGGACTCCTCCCTCATCCTGGATAACTACATCAGCCCTGTCTTCTAGGACTCCTCCCCCAGCCTAGATAACTACATCAGCCCTGTCTTCTAGGACTCCTCCCTCATCCTGGATAACTATATCAGCCCTGTCTTCTAGGACTCCTCCCCCAGCCTAGATAACTACATCAGCCCTGTCTTCTAGGACTCCAACCTCATCCTGGATAACTACATCAGCCCTGTCTTCTAGGACTCCTCCCTCATCCTGGATAACTACATCAGCCCTGTCTTCTAGGACTCCTCCCTCATCCTAGATAACTACATCAGCCCTGTCTTCTAGGACTCCTCCCTCATCCTGGATAACTACATCAGCCCTGTCTTCTAGGACTCCTCCCTCATCCTGGATAACTACATCAGCCCTGTCTTCTAGGACTCCTCCCCCAGCCTAGATAACTACATCAGCCCTGTCTTCTAGGACCCCTCCCCCAGCCTGGATAACTACATCATCCCTGTCTTCTAGGACTCCTCCCCCAGCCTGGATAACTACATCAGCCCTGTCTTCTAGGACTCCTCCCCCAGCCTGGATAACAACATCAGCCCTGTCTTCTAGGACTCCTCCCCCAGCCTGGATAACTACATCAGCCCTGTCTTCTAGGACTCCTCCCCCAACCTGGAAACTATATCAGCCCTGTCTTCTAGGACTCCTCCCCCAGCCTGGATAACTACATCAGCCTTGTCTTCTAGGACTCCTCCCCCAGCCTAGATAACTACATCAGCCCTGTCTTCTAGGACTCCTCCCCCAGCCTAGATAACTACATCAGCCCTGTCTTCTAGGACTCCTCCCCCAGCCTGGATAACAACATCAGCCCTGTCTTCTAGGACTCCTCCCCCAGCCTGGATAACTACATCAGCCCTGTCTTCTAGGACTCCTCCCCCAGCCTGGATAACAACATCAGCCCTGTCTTCTAGGACTCCTCCCCCAGCCTGGATAACTACATCAGCCCTGTCTTCTAGGACTCCTCCCCCAGCCTGGATAACTACATCAGCCCTGTCTTCTAGGACTCCTCCCACAGCCTAGAAACTACATCAGCCCTGTCTTCTAGGACTCCTCCCCCAGCCTAGAAACTACATCAGCCCTGTCTTCTAGGACTCCTCCCCCAGCGTGGATAACCCTGTCTTCTAGGACTCCTCCCCCAGCCTGGATAACCCTATCTTCTAGGACTCCTCCCCCAGCCTGGATAACCCTGTCTTTTAGGACTCCTCCCCCAGCCTGGATAACCCTATCTTCTAGGACTCCTCCCCCAGCCTGGATAACCCTGTCTTCTAGGACTCCTCCCCCAGCCTGGATAACCCTGTCTTCTAGGACTCCTCCCCCAGCCTGGATAACCCTATCTTCTAGGACTCCTCCCCCAGCCTGGATAACCCTGTCTTCTAGGACTCCTCCCCCAGCCTGGATAACCCTGTCTTCTAGGACTCCTCCCCCAGCCTGGTTAACCCTGTCTTCTAGGACTCCTCCCCCAGCCTGGATAACCCTGTCTTCTAGGACTCCTCCCCCAGCCTGGATAACCCTGTCTTCTAGGACTCCTCCCCCAGCCTGGTTAACCCTGTCTTCTAGGACTCCTCCCCCAGCCTGGATAACCCTGTCTTCTAGGACTCCTCCCCCAGCCTGGATAACCCTGTCTTCTAGGACTCCTCCCCCAGCCTGGATAACCCTGTCTTCTAGGACTCCTCCCCCAGCCTGGATAACCCTGTCTTCTAGGACTCCTCCCCCAGCCTGGATAACCCTATCTTCTAGGACTCCTCCCCCAGCCTGGATAACCCTGTCTTCTAGGACTCCTCCCCCAGCCTGGATAACCCTGTCTTCTAGGACTCCTCCCCCAGCCTGGATAACCCTGTCTTCTAGGACTCCTCCCCCAGCCTGGATAACCCTGTCTTCTAGGACTCCTCCCCCAGCCTGGATAACCCTATCTTCTAGGACTCCTCCCCCAGCCTGGATAACCCTGTCTTCTAGGACTCCTCCCCCAGCCTGGATAACCCTGTCTTCTAGGACTCCTCCCCCAGCCTGGATAACCCTGTCTTCTAGGACTCCTCCCCCAGCCTGGATAACCCTGTCTTCTAGGACTCCTCCCCCAGCCTGGATAACCCTGTCTTCTAGGACTCCTCCCCCAGCCTGGATAACCCTGTCTTCTAGGACTCCTCCCCCAGCCTGGATAACCCTGTCTTCTAGGACTCTCCCCCAGCCTGGATAACCCTGTCTTCTAGGACTCCTCCCCCAGCCTGGATAACCCTATCTTCTAGGACTCCTCCCCCAGCCTGGATAACCCTGTCTTCTAGGACTCCTCCCCCAGCCTGGATAACCCTGTCTTCTAGGACTCCTCCCCCAGCCTGGATAACCCTATCTTCTAGGACTCCTCCCCCAGCCTGGATAACCCTGTCTTCTAGGACTCCTCCCCCAGCCTGGATAACCCTGTCTTCTAGGACTCCTCCCCCAGCCTGGATAACCCTGTCTTCTAGGACTCCTCCCCCAGCCTGGATAACCCTGTCTTCTAGGACTCCTCCCCCAGCCTGGATAACCCTGTCTTCTAGGACTCCTCCCCCAGCCTGGATAACCCTGTCTTCTAGGACTCCTCCCCCAGCCTGGATAACCCTGTCTTCTAGGACTCCTCCCCCAGCCTGGATAACCCTGTCTTCTAGGACTCCTCCCCCAGCCTGGATAACCCTGTCTTCTAGGACTCCTCCCCCAGCCTGGATAACCCTGTCTTCTAGGACTCCTCCCCCAGCCTGGATAACCCTGTCTTCTAGGACTCCTCCCCCAGCCTGGATAACCCTGTCTTCTAGGACTCCTCCCCCAGCCTGGATAACCCTGTCTTCTAGGACTCCTCCCCCAGCCTGGATAACCCTGTCTTCTAGGACTCCTCCCCCAGCCTGGATAACCCTGTCTTCTAGGACTCCTCCCCCAGCCTGGATAACCCTGTCTTCTAGGACTCCTCCCCCAGCCTGGATAACCCTGTCTTCTAGGACTCCTCCCCCAGCCTGGATAACCCTGTCTTCTAGACTCCTCCCCCAGCCTGGATAACCCTGTCTTCTAGGACTCCTCCCCCAGCCTGGATAACCCTGTCTTCTAGGACTCCCTCCCCCAGCCTGGATAACCCTGTCTTCTAGGACTCCTCCCCCAGCCTGGATAACCCTATCTTCTAGGACTCCTCCCCCAGCCTGGATAACCCTGTCTTCTAGGACTCCTCCCCCAGCCTGATAACCCTGTCTTCTAGGACTCCTCCCCCAGCCTGGATAACCCTATCTTCTAGGACTCCTCCCCCAGCCTGAATAACCCTGTCTGCTAGGACTCCTCCCCCAGCCTGGATAACCCTGTCTTCTAGGACTCCTCCCCCAGCCTGGATAACCCTGTCTTCTAGGACTCCTCCCCCAGCCTGGATAACCCTGTCTTCTAGGACTCCTCCCCAGCCTGGATAACCCTGTCTTCTAGGACTCCTCCCCCAGCCTGGATAACCCTGTCTCTAGGACTCCTCCCCCAGCCTGGATAACCCTGTCTTCTAGGACTCCTCCCCAGCCTGGATAACCCTATCTTCTAGGACTCCTCCCCCAGCCTGGATAACCCTGTCTTCTAGACTCCTCCCCCAGCCTGGATAACCCTGTCTTCTAGGACTCCTCCCCCAGCCTGGATAACCCTGTCTTCTAGGACTCCTCCCCCAGCCTGGATAACCCTGTCTTCTAGGACTCCTCCCCCAGCCTGGATAACCCTATCTTCTAGGACTCCTCCCCAGCCTGGATAACCCTGTCTTCTAGGACTCCTCCCCCAGCCTGGATAACCCTGTCTTCTAGGACTCCCCCCCTTAGCCTGGATAACCCTATCTTCTAGGACTCCTCCCCAGCCTGGATAACCCTGTCTTCTAGGACTCCTCCCCCAGCCTGGATAACCCTGTCTTCTAGACTCCTCCCCCAGCCTGGATAACCCTGTCTTCTAGGACTCCTCCCCCAGCCTGGATAACCCTGTCTTCTAGGACTCCTCCCCCAGCCTGGATAACCCTGTCTTCTAGGACTCCTCCCCCAGCCTGGATAACCCTGTCTTCTAGGACTCCTCCCCCAGCCTGGATAACCCTGTCTTCTAGGACTCCTCCCCCAGCCTGGATAACCCTGTCTTCTAGGACTCCTCCCCAGCCTGGATAACCCTGTCTTCTAGGACTCCTCCCCCAGCCTGGATAACCCTATCTTCTAGGACTCCTCCCCCAGCCTGGATAACCCTATCTTCTAGGACTCCTCCCCCAGCCTGGATAACCCTGTCTTCTAGGACTCCTCCCCCAGCCTGGATAACCCTGTCTTCTAGGACTCCTCCCCCAGCCTGGATAACCCTGTCTTCTAGGACTCCTCCCCCAGCCTGGATAACCCTGTCTTCTAGGACTCCTCCCCCAGCCTGGATAACCCTATCTTCTAGGACTCCTCCCCCAGCCTGGATAACCCTATCTTCTAGGACTCCTCCCCCAGCCTCGATAACCCTGTCTTCTAGGACTCCTCCCCCAGCCTGGATAACCCTATCTTCTAGGACTCCTCCCCCAGCCTGGATAACCCTATCTTCTAGGACTCCTCCCCCAGCCTGGATAACCCTATCTTCTAGGACAGCAATTAGAGCAGCCTACTGCTTTACAAGATACAGTACCGACCTGTCACTTACTTTCATGAGATTTCCTGAATTCATACAAATAATTTAAATCAAGCAAAAAGACAACTAATCACCAACGACTAACTAGAAGAAGCCATCCACTTCAAGGACACTTCTCTCTGCACCATACTGAACACTACTACCTAACTCAACCCCTCCCCTTACCCTGAACTGGGTTCGTATCCAAACCCCCAACCCCGCCCCTTACCCTAAACTGGGTTCGCATCCAAACCCCCCCCCTTACCCTATACTGGGTTCGCATCCAAACCCCCAACCCCGCCCCTTACCCTAAACTGGGTTAAACAATATATGTTTTATCTATCACAAGGTTATGCTTTCCTTACCTCTTCGAAAGCTCTGCCCACTCCACCTACTCCTCCACAATGGAGACCAATCAAGCCAGAAGCAATGGGTAAAAAAGATGAGACACTCTGAGCTACTACTACTACTGCTACCACTACTGCTACTACAACTACTACTACTACTGAAACTAATACTGCTAATACTATTGCTTCTACTACTACTACTACTACCACTACTACTACTACTACTACTACTACTACTACTACTACCACTACGACTACTACTACTACTACTACTACTACTACTACTACTACTACTACTACTACCACTACGACTACTACTACTACTACTACTACTGAAACTAATACTGCTAATACTATTGCTTCTACTACTACTACTACTACTACTACTACTACTACCACTACGACTACTACTACTACCACTACTACTACTACTACTACTACTACCACTACTACTACTACTACTACTACTACTACTACTACTACTACTACTACTACTACTACTACTACTACACTACTACTACTACTACTACTACTACTACTACTACTACCACTACTACTATTACTACTACTACTACTGCTATTACTACTACTACTACTACTACTGCTTCTACTACCGCTATTGCTACTACTACTACTACCAATACTACTACTACTACTACTACTACTACTACCACTACTACTACTACTACTACTACTACTACTACTACTACATCTACTACTACTACTACTACTACTACTACTACTACTACTACTACTACTACCACTACTACTACATCTACTACTACTACTACTACTACTATTGTTACTACTACTGCTACTACATCTACTACTACTACTACTACTACTACTACCACTACTACTACATCTACTACTACTACTACTACTACTATTGTTACTACTACTACTACTACATCTACTACTACTACTACTACTGCTATTGCTGCTACTACCACTACTGCTACTACCAACACTACTACTAATACTACCAGAACCTATAAGGCTAGAACACTCTAATGGAAATGTTTTGCCATTTGGGATGCACAGAGTGTCTCTGTTATTATAGTGATGATGCCCCCACTGACACTAAAACAAATCTCTCCAAAATAAAATATTAAATTGGGTCCCTAAGTCATATATCACAAAAGAAGCGTGATATCAACACCAGTATTGTTCTGGTTTATCTTGCCCTGTCGTAAAACGTAGCTGTCAACAAAACATAGTTATCAAGCACTGATGATAAAATCCTCAAATCTTCTTTCCAAAGAGAGGAGCTCACTCTCTCTCTCTCTCTCTGCCTACGTCCCAAATGGGACCATAGTCCCTATATAGTGCACTACTTTTGACCAGGGCCAGCATAGAGCTCTTGTCAAAAGTAATGCACTACGTGGGTCCCATAGAGCTCTGGTTAGAAAGAAATGGGCTAGATGTTGTTTCCTTCAGTGCCCTATCTTCCTTGTAGTCCAGTGGTTCCCAACCAGGGGTACTGGGACTCCTGGGGGTTCTTGGACTATCCACAAGAGGACCTTGAGAAGACTTATGAGCCCATAGGCCTACTGGTAAAATGCACACGAAGACGGTACTTCAGTTGGTGGTACAGTAACCAAAACATTTTGGGAATCATTGATATAGTCCATCATGGTCCAAAAAATGTGGTTGTCTCCAAAAGATAATTTGACTTTCTTGTTTTTTGTTTGTCATCTGAAATGAGTTGAATTTAAATGTTTAATTTAAATAACAAAAACATTAACATAAAAAAAAGTTTTTTAAAAAGCAACAAAAAGTGAGGTTGACTATGTGATTAGGAAAGATGAGCAACAACCAGAAAATGCACCCATCTCTCTGTCAAATACAGTAATCACATTTCAGAACCAAACAGATTTTTATAAACTTGTACAACTAAATATAAATGACTATTATAGACTGAACAGTTATTCTCCTCCTTTACAACATTTCTCATCAGCACCAGGTCGACGTCACCGAACTTTAGAGGATGACGTGGGGTTCCCGGATGTGGACAGAACGCGCGACGGTGATGCACGCGCCTGTGTGACACACGCGACACCGCTGAGCCAGGCTAGACCAGAGCAATGGAAAGTAGCCAGCTAGCATGGTAGATAACTGCATTGAATCTGAAAACAAGCTAAACTGTCCAAGTTTAAGGCACCCACCTGGATGTACAACTACGTTTGGCTGCAAGTTGACCCTAACTGGAAAGCCTAATAGTGTTTCAAAACAAATGTAGCCGCAAACATCGTTTTCGGATAAAGATTTTGGCTAGCCCTTGGTAGCGCAGGCAGTCGGCAGTTTTGCTTAGTTATACACTGAGAGCAAGTAAAAGAGATACACTTGTGTGGATTACGTAAACATATCAAACCAAGGTAATTTTTAAATATTTATTTTTATATCGGTGCAACTTCTTTACTACAAGAACAATTTCCGACATGCCGGATTTGCAACTGCATGAAACTATTTGTCTGCCAAGTTAGAATCGTTTCCCTTCTGTGTCTGTCTGCTTCTGTGCTTTTCTCCCGCATCGCAAGGTTGACAGACTGACAGCCCGTCTCCGCTAAAACTTTTCTGTTGGCCGCAGACAAAGACATCAATATGGATTGATCAATCAAACACGCCACGCATAGTTGGGAAGGTTCGCAGTTGTCATTTCCAAAGAGTAATGTCCTTATATCCAGCCTTTTCCCCCAAGCCCTCAAAACAGGCACGCTTCATCACGTTATTGCACGGTAAAAGTTAGCCAGTGTAGGTTAGCTGTGCTAGCCCCCCTAGCTCTGAAAACAGGCTTACAAGGGTAGGTAGCATCATTACGTAACGTCAAAATATTTCAACCTGCACATTTGATCTCCTGTGATAGAATAGCACACTTTTGTCTTGATGCCAAAATACAACTATAGCCTAGTTATATTTCCATACATTGTATCAATAACATTGTCTGTCTTGTCATCATCATCATTGAAGAAAGACTAGGTTTACCAGCTATGCTGCAGACCTCACCCCATGATTATAAATTGAACGAGTGTATTTGGGCGTTGTTATCTTGTAATAACAATATTGAAATGTAAAAAAAAAAAATCTATCATATAGCCAACTATCGATTTCGAAATACATTTTTGTTTTCATATCGACCCAATATCATCGTTTATGTGCCATGAATTTGGATGGTTTGAGATGTTGACAAACAGACAGACATTCACACACCCGCGCGCACCTTCCTGTTGACACTGGGCACTCCAACACAATTATATCTGCGTTCTGAACCAATCAATCAATCATTTACAATTAAAACATATTTTTCAATGTCAACAACGTTTATCAATTTTCCTCCTCGTAAATGTACATTTCACCCCACCAATTGCTGTCAGCAAAAGTGCAAGGAATCGATATATTAAAAGGTAGCTAGGTGGCTGTAGAAACCAACGTTATTACTATTCTGTGGCACACACATGGGGCTCAAACTCGGATGCTGGAAATGAATAAAAGTCCTGTCAATGATCACGTTCCATTTACAAACTGATCTTTATAAACGTCCAGACCTACTTTCACTGCGTGTGTTGACCATTTTTATGAAGTCCGCTTTATTGACATTTTTTTCCGCTGTCTTTATAGCGTTTGTGTATTTATTGTATATGCAACGGGATTGTCACTTCTTGATCTCTGGCTAAACTGCCATTAGCACAGCTCGACCTGGATTTGGGGAAACATTCCCATTCCTATGCTGATTTTTCTTCCTGTTTGATTCATACATTTTATCCTAAACCTCCTGTTGCACAAGGATGCGCTGAGAGAGAATAGGTTTAAATGCAAAGTGGAATCTTGCGCGACTCGGCTCCCGGTCGTCTGGATTTTGAGGAAGATCTAATAGTCGGTCCCCCTCCCATCCGTGCGAGAACTGGCGTCCTCTGACCGCAATTTGTTTCCATGTTTTTAGGTTTGTGTGATTTTGCTAAAATGCATCACCAACAGCGAATGGCTGCCATAGGGACAGACAAAGAACTAAGCGACTTATTGGATTTCAGTGCGGTAAGCAATTGTTATAATATTGCAATGACCACAACCACGGCACCGACCTACCGGCGACTGTTTAAATGTTTATTTTGTACGGTATAGATAGACTAATGTTTTTGTTATTCATTGTGATGTATTTATTTAAAAGTGTTTTTTTCCTTCTCTGTACGTCTTTTAACTCAACGTAAAACATATGATTTAAGCAAGTTATAGTATCCTAATTGTGTTTTCTATTTTTTTCCCAAAACATGTGCAGAGAAATATGATATTGCATTAGTAATTTTGTTGTTTCTATAGATGCGAAACAGCGATTTGAAAATGTTCCCAACATCAATGGTAGTATATCCCATTTTAAGTATTTTTTTCTTGTTTCATTCTGTCCTAGAATATACATTTTTTAAATAAGTTTTAAATTCCTGTCTTTTTGTGATGCATAATTCTAGTGACAGGTCTCCGTCAGTAGATCAATCCCAGTAACATAACTGCATGCGGGAGTAGCCCATGATTCTATATCAGCTTTAATATGTAAGTCGTTACTTGTACAATGTTGATGTTTTTATTTCATGTTATGAATAACGGATAATTGACTTTATTCCGACCCGTTCTAGTCGTGGCAGATATTTGTCCTTTATAACGTTCTATGTTCGGAAGTTGGGACAGGAAACGTGCCCCACGGCCATGTTTCTTGAACCAATAACGATCGCTACTTTTAGTCAACTTCTAGCTGTTTGTGAAAATAAATAAATAAATAAATCACTTTTATGTATCAGAAATACATTTGATATTTCCTAATCCAGACATTTTTTTTTTCTTCCCGTCAGTGTATTTACAGCGAGGTAGACATTATTAATAATTACAGTTTTCATATTGCTGTTATTTCTGGGGAGGACACTATAATTCTAAGGATGCAGTAGAATTAGAAGACACTACTATTGGTCAATATAGAATTAGAAGACACTACTATTGGTCAATATGGATGACCATCTGCAGCACAGATCAGGGAAAGGTGTTCAGCACTCAGTTGAAGTTGGCTTGGGGTTCCCATCATAGACCACAATTATACTTATTGTGTAGCATAAGGCTATTATAATAGTTATTTCAAACCGTGATTATTACGATTTGACAACAAAAAAAACCCACTACATTCCCTATTTATTGATATATTTAAGATTGAACTTTTAAGCAATAAGGTCTATTGTAAAACACTGTTTCCTTTCTTTCAGATGTTCTCTCCTCCTGTTAGCGGTAGAAACAGACCAACCTCCCTGGGAAGTGGACATTTTGCAGGCTCAAGTATGTCAATCTCAGCTCATTTAAAGAACACAATTATAGCTGTGGATATTGCATATGGTGTTTGAACATGTTACTATCATTTTTTGAGCTTCACTGTGTAAACATATATTTTGTTTTCCTCATACAAGGACAAATTATATTATTACAGATTATTTTTTTTAGCTTTGTTTATCAGCTATTTAAGAATATAAGGGTCTCGTTGTACATTTGTATTTACATTCAACTAGGCAAGTCAGTTAAGAACAAATTCTTATTTACAATGACGGCCCTAGGAACAGTGGATTAACTGCCTTGTTCAGGGGGGCAGAATGACAGATTGTCAGCTCAGGGATTCGATCCAGCCACCTTTCAGTTACTGGCCCAATTCCCTA
Source organism: Oncorhynchus kisutch (assembly GCF_002021735.2). Taxonomy (NCBI): domain Eukaryota; kingdom Metazoa; phylum Chordata; class Actinopteri; order Salmoniformes; family Salmonidae; genus Oncorhynchus; species Oncorhynchus kisutch. The sequence goes on along the minus strand of NC_034179.2, from coordinate 7,122,515 downwards.
ACCTTACCGCTCCAAAACATACATCATATACATTATTATTGATAACCCTTTAAGTTGTGAATGATAGTAGTGGGTTTACATGTGATTTCTCTGGGATCACTGGGCCTCCCACTCAGTACATAGCTGAGGAGGCCTGATGTGTCTTTAAACAGCAGGCATCGTTCCTCTTTGGGTCGTAACAGCAGGCCTTATTGAAGACTCAGGCATTGTTCCTCTTTGGGTCGTAACAGCAGGCCTTAGTGAAGACTCAGGCATCGTTCCTCTTTGGGTCGTAACAGCAGGCCTTAGTGAAGACTCAGGCATCGTTCCTCTTTGGGTCGTAACAGCAGGTGTATAGCGTGTCAGTACCAGAGAGATGTTGAATGAAGTTACACCTCCGTCATATTTCTGTGGGGTTTTGAAAGGCAGCGACGATGCGTTTGAGCTGTTGTTTTTTTGTAGGGTTTGTTAAAGTGTCTTGTCTGTAGCACAGGAGCAGCAGTAGGGGTTTAAAATGTATGGGCGAGCCTTTTGGATTGTCATTTCCTCCATGTGGATGCGTAGAACCGGTTTTGGGTTTAGTAACAGCAGGTGTAGGGTGTTACACTACGCCCAGTCCAATCTAGTACAGGTTTAAAGTGAATGAACTGTAAAGACGGAATTCAACATGACATTTTATTCAATGGTTTTGAGGGGAACGGACTCGTCTCCGAGGGGAGATCCTCGGAGCCAGATGATGTGGTTGTTGCTAGCCCCGTGCGGGGCTGCTGGCATTGGGGTGGGGGGGTATTCCAATGACTGGTTCTTAAAGTTATTATATATAACTGGTGGTGGGGAAGTGGATAGTTGTCAAACTGTTGCCCCCCCCAAAAAAAACAGGAAGTGAGAGAACAAGGGTAAGTTCACATATAAATACATCCCCCTCATTGGTTGAGAAAGAGGAAGGTGATGCTTGCAACATTGAACCCATTGGTTAAACAGGCCCGCGTGAGGAATGTGCATTATTACACCGCGCTCGTAGGTCATAGGGTAAATAGATGAATGACATTCCACACAGGGCTAATAGGAAACAGGACGTTGTGCTGATGATGAGGGGGTTTCGTTTTGTATTCATTCCCACAATGCCCCTAAGAATAGGAAACATTAGTGAATTGTGTTCTGCTCACTGGATGAAGATTAACAAGCATTAAGACCAAGAGAGACGATGAAGAATTGTGTTTACGCTGTTGTCGTTTGTAGGCCTTTGTGGCAGGCAGTTCACTCTTTTGTCTCTGTAGCACATTAGCAGAAATGTTGGTGTTTTGGAATAGACATTGCATTAGAATCTGCCTCTGTAGGTCGGCTATATCTCTGTAGGTAGGATATATCTCTGTAGGTAGGCTATATCTCTGTAGGTAGGCTATATCTTTGTAGGTAGGCTATATCTCTGTAGGTAGGCTATATCTCTGTAGGTAGGCTATATCTCTGTAGGTAGGCTATATCTCTGTAGGTAGGCTATATCTCTATATATTTAGGCTATATCTCTGTAGGTAGGCTATATCTCTGTAGGTAGACTATATCTCTTTATAGGTAGGCTATATCTCTATATAGGTAGGCTATATCTCTATATAGGTAGGCTATATCTCTGTAGGTAGGCAATATCTCTATATAGGTAGGCTATATCTCTGTAGGTAGGCTATATCTCTCTAGGTAGGCTATATCTCTATATAGGTAGGCTATATCTCTGTAGGTAGGCCATATCTCTGTAGGTCGGCTAAATCTCTGTAGGTAGGCTATATCTCTATATAGGTAGGCTATATCTCTGTAGGTAGGCTATATCTCTATATAGGTAGGCTATATCTCTATATAGGTAGGCTATATCTCTGTAGGTAGGCTATATCTCTGTAGGTAGGCTATATCTCTATATAGGTAGGCTATATCTCTTTGTCGGTAGGCTATATCTCTCTGTCGGTATGCTATATATCTCTGTCGGTAGGCTATATCTTTTTGTCAGTAGACTATATATCTCTGTAGGTAGGCTATATATCTCTTTGTCGGTAGGCTATATATCTCTGTCGGTAGGCTATATATCTCTGTCGGTAGGCTATATATCTCTGTCGGGAGACTATATATCTCTGTAGGTAGGCTTTATATCTCTTTGTCGGTAGGCTATATATCTCTGTCGGTAGGCTATATATCTCTGTCGGTAGACTATATATCTCTGTAGGTAGGCTATATATCTCTGTCGGTAGACTATATATCTCTGTAGGTAGGCTATCGCTGTCGGTAGGCTATATATCTCTGTCGGTAGACTATATATCTCTGTAGGTAGGCTATCGCTGTCGGTAGGCTATATATCTCTGTCGGTAGACTATATATCTCTGTAGGTAGGCTATATATCTCTATCGGTAGGCTATATATCTCTGTCGGTAGACTATATATCTCTGTAGGTAGGCTATATATCTCTATCGGTAGGCTATATATCTCTGTCGGTAGGCTATATATCTCTGTCGGTAGGCTATATATCTCTGTCGGTAGGCTATATCTCTCTGTCGGTAGGCTATATATCTCTGTCGGTAGGGTATATATCTCTGTCGGTAGGCTATATATCTCTGTTGGTAGGCTATATATCTCTGTCGGTAGGCTATATATCTCTGTCGGTAGGCTATATCTCTCTGTTGGTAGGCTATATATCTCTGTCGGTAGGGTATATATCTCTGTCGGTAGGCTATTTAATGTGGCTTTGCAATATCATATTTCCATGCACCACTATATCAACATTTGATTTGCTAAACAAACACACATCGTACCAGTGGACATTATGATGTGTTTTAATCTATGGGATGTGTCTAAAGGAAGGCCTATATATAAACGACAATAAACCGTTTGTTTACCTTTTCAAATGATTCTGGCATGGACAAGCACTTTGTCCTGATTGGTTGTGTTTTGGGAGATGTTGAATGAGTTAAATGTCTTTTTAGACCGTGTTGCTGATACACTGCTTCCTGTCTCTAATTAGTCCTGAGTGGTGTGTGCATGTGTGTGTGTGTGTGTGTGTGTGTGTGTGTGTGTTTGTGTGGATGACAAGCCTAATGCCAATGTATAGGCCTAGTCTACCATATTGAACAGGGATCATAGCCGTTAGGTCGAATTCTTCTTGAGCATATGGTCGCGGGGCCATATAATGAATATATATAATACACATTATTACAAATCATTTGTAGTCTCCAAATTGACAGCAAGAAACAGATATAATCAATAAATAAATGGACTTAAACGTTAATCATTTTAAACATTGTTTACAGTTGTATACGATCACGCGTCTCTATTATGCGTGGGAATAATTGGGAATATATTTTTTTCAATTAAAATCACTTGGAGATGATTTCCTGGTGTTTTTTTTTACAGTCTTTTATGTCCAACAATTAAAATTAAAATTTAATTAATTAATTAACTCGGGGGGCCAAATAGCTTGTCGTCGCTAGGGAAAATATTTCATATTATAGGGATCATCCTAAAATATAATGACCTATAATTCATTACCTTGGATACCTCACTGTGGTTTCAACATCTCAACTGCTTATATTTTTTTAACTTGGCAAGTCAGTTTAGAACAAACTCTTATTTTCAATGACGGCCTAGGAACAGTGGGTTAACTGCCTTGTTCAGGGGCAGAACAACAGATTTTTACCTTGTCAGCTCGGGGGATTTGATCTAGGAACCTTTTGGTTACTGGTCCAACGCTCCAACCACTAGGCTACCTTGCCACCTCTACACTCTAACCACTAGGCTACCTGCCTCCTCTACACTCTAACCACTAGGCTACCTTGCCGCCTCTACACTCTAACCACTAGGCTACCTTGCCACCTCTACACTCTAACCACTAGGCTACCTGCCACCTCTACACTCTAACCACTAGGCTACCTGCTGCCTCTACACTCTAACCACTAGGCTACCTGCCGCCTCTACACTCTAACCACTAGGCTACCTTGCCACCTCTACACTCTAACCACTAGGCTACCTGCCGCCTCTACACTCTAACCACTAGGCTACCTGCCACCTCTACACTCTAACCACTAGGCTACCTGCCACTACTACGCTCTAACCACTAGGCTACCTGCCGCCTCTACACTCTAACCACTAGGCTACCTGCTGCCTCTACACTCTAACCACTAGGCTACCCTGCCGCCTCTACACTCTAACCACTAGGCTACCTGCC
>NC_034179.2:7100838-7113338 GCF_002021735.2 Oncorhynchus kisutch | reverse complement strand
CCATTTTGTGAAGTCTTGGTTGGTGAGTGGACCCCAGACCTCACAACCATAAAGGGCAATGGGCTCTTTGACTGATTCAAGTATTTTTAGCCAAATCCTAATTGGTATGTTGAAATGTATGTTCCTTTTGATGGCATAGAATGCCCTTCTTGCCTTGTCTCTCAGATCGTTCACAGCTTTGTGGAAGTTACGTGTGGCGCTGATGTTAAGGCCAAGGTATGTATCGTTTTTTGTGTGCTCTAGGGCAACAGTGTCTAGATGGAATTTGTATTTGTGGTCCTGGTGACTGGATCTTTTTTGGAACACCATTATTTTGGTCTTACTGAGATTTACTGTCAGGGCCCAGGTCTGACAGAATCTGTGCAGAAGATCTAGGTGCTGCTGTAGGCCCTCCTTGTTTGGTGACAGAAGCACCAGATCATCAGCAAACAGTAGACATTTGACTTCGGATTCTAGTAGGGTGAGGCCGGGTGCTGCAGACCTTTCTAGTGCCCGCGCCAATTCGTTGATATATATATGTTGAAGAGGGTGGGGCTTAAGCTGCATCCCTGTCTCACCCCACGACCCTGTGTGAAGAAATGTGTGTTTCTTTTGCCAATTTTAACCGCACGCTTGTTGTTTGTGTACATGGATTTTATAATGTCGTATGTTTTACCCCCAACACCACTTTCCATCAATTTGTATAGCAGACCCTCATGCCAAATTGAGTCGAAGGCTTTTTTGAAATCAACAAAGCATGAGAAGACTTTGCCCCCCCTCTCTCTGCCCCCCTTCTCTCTCTCTCTCTCTCTCTCTCTCTCTCTCTCTCTCTCTGCCTCTCTCTCTACCTCTCTCTCTCTCTCTCTCTCTCTTGTCTCTCTGTCTCTCTTTCTCTGTCTCTGTCTCTGTCTCTCTCTCTCTGTCTCTCTCTCTGTCTGCTTCTCTCTCTTGTCTCTCTCTCTTGTCTCTCTCTCTCTCTCTTTCTCTGTCTCTCTCTCTCTCTCTCTCTTTCTATGTCTCTCTCTCTTTCTCTGTCACTCTGTCTCTCTCTGTCTCTCTCTTTCTCTCTCTCTGCCTCTGGACTCGTGTTAAATTATGTTATTTTCAGGAAGCAGAACGAGCCTGACAAAAACCCGAGCCAAACTGTAATTATTGCGGCGGATTAGGAATTAATGGGTGTTTTAGCTATAATGGCGGTATTATTAGCAGTATTTAATAGTATTTAATACTAATAATTTCTAGCTCTAATAATGAGAATCATTTTGTGGTTGTCTCTTGAGTCGTGTAATCTTCTTCACCTCAAGGCTTTCATGGGTTGATATTAATAATCGATTATTGTCTCTCCACGTTGGGTTTCATGCCACGGAGACGTCTTGGGTTTGTGACAAGTTACAAAACAAGAGACAGACAGATGCCAGAGCTTCACTTTGTCACTGGTACCTGATAACGTTGGTTAGGGAGGTTGTACAAGTTACAATACAAGAGACAGACAGACGCCAGAGCTTCACTTTGTCACTGGTACCTGATAACGTTGGTTAGGGAGGTTGTACAAGTTACAATACTAGAGACAGACAGACGCCAGAACTTCACTTTGTCACTGGTACCTGATAACGTTGGTTAGGGAGGTTGTACAAGGTGAACGTCCTTTACATTTAGTCGCCCACATACCATGTGATGACTGTCAAAGCCTCTGTCACCAGTGAGGGGTCATTCCAATCGTTCCAATCATTCCAATCATTCCAAACATTCCAATCATTCCAATCATTCCAAACATTCCAATCATTCCAAACATTCCAATCATTCCAAACATTCCAAACATTCCAATTATTCCAAACATTCCAATCGTTCAATCATTCCAATCATACCAATCGTTCAATCATACCAATCATTCCAATCATACCAATCATTCCAAACATTCCAATCATTCCAATCATTCCAATCGTTCAATCATTCCAAACATTCCAATCATTCCAAACATTCCAATCATTCCAATCGTTCAATCATACCAATCATACCAATCATTCCAATCATACCAATCATTCCAATCATACCAATCATTCCAATCATTCCAATCATTCCAAACATTCCAATCATTCCAAACATTCCAAACATTCCAATTATTCCAAACATTCCAATCGTTCAATCATTCCAATCATATCAATCATTCCAAACATTCCAATCATTCCAATCGTTCAATCATACCAATCATTCCAATCATACCAATCATTCCAAACATTCCAATCATTCCAATCATTCCAATCGTTCAATCATTCCAAACATTCCAATCATTCCAATCATACCAATCATTCCAATCATACCAATCATTCCAATCGTTCAATCATTCCAAACATTCCAAACATTCCAATCATTCCAATCATTCCAATCATTCCAATCATACCAATCATACCAATCATTCCAATCAAGAGGTTGTCTATGTGGAAAACAATCCCTTCCTAAAGAGACACACTGATAGTCTGATAGCTTTGGGATGAATGATTCAAGTCTTGTAGGATGGAAGGTTTTGGTAACTGCTCACCCTGAACATTTAACTGCACTGAATTGAACCCTTTCTAACGCAGAGGAGGGAACACAGAGCCTCGAGAAAGGCTGACTGGGCTAGAAGAGGGAACACAGAGCCTCGAGGAAGGCTGACTGGGCTAGAAGAGGGAACACAGAGCCTCAATGAAGGCTGACTGGGCTAGAAGAGGGAACACAGAGCCTCGATGAAGGCTGACTGGGCTAGAAGAGGGAACACAGAGCCTCGATGAAGGCTGACTGGGCTAGAAGAGGGAACACAGAGCCTCGATGAAGGCTGACTGGGCTAGACGAGGGAACACAGAGCCTCGATGAAGGTTGACTGGGATAGAAGAGGGAACACAGAGCCTCGATGAAGGCTGACTGGGCTAGAAGAGGGAACACAGAGCCTCGATGAAGGCTGACTGGGCTAGAAGAGGGAACACAGAGCCTCGATGAAGGCTGACTGGGCTAGACGAGGGAACACAGAGCCTCGATGAAGGTTGACTGGGATAGAAGAGGGAACACAGAGCCTCGATGAAGGCTGACTGGGCTAGAAGAGGGAACACAGAGCCTCGATGAAGGCTGACTGGGCTAGAAGAGGGAACACAGCCTCGATGAAGGCTGACTGGGCTAGACGAGGGAACACAGAGCCTCGATGAAGGTTGACTGGGCTAGAAGAGGGAACACAGAGCCTCGATGAAGGCTGACTGGGCTAGAAGAGGGAACACAGAGCCTCGATGAAGGCTGACTGGGATAGAAAAGGGAACACAGAGCCTCGAGAAAGGCTGACTGGGCTAGAAGAGGGAACACAGAGCCTCGAGGAAGGCTGACTGGGCTAGAAGATGGAACACAGAGCCTCAATGAAGGCTGACTGGGCTAGAAGAGGGAACACAGAGCCTCGATGAAGGCTGACTGGGCTAGAAGAGGGAACACAGAGCCTCGATGAAGGCTGACTGGGCTAGAAGAGGGAACACAAAGCCTCGATGAAGGCTGACTGGGCTAGAAGAGGGAACACAGAGCCTCGATGAAGGCTGACTGGGCTAGAAGAGGGAACACAGAGCCTCGATGAAGGCTGACTGGGCTAGACGAGGGAACACAGAGCCTCGATGAAGGTTGACTGGGATAGAAGAGGGAACACAGCCTCGATGAAGGCTGACTGGGCTAGAAGAGGGAACACAGAGCCTCGATGAAGGCTGACTGGGCTAGAAGAGGGAACACAGAGCCTCGATGAAGGCTGACTGGGCTAGACGAGGGAACACAGAGCCTCGATGAAGGTTGACTGGGATAGAAGAGGGAACACAGAGCCTCGATGAAGGCTGACTGGGCTAGAAGAGGGAACACAGAGCCTCGATGAAGGCTGACTGGGCTAGAAGAGGGAACACAGCCTCGATGAAGGCTGACTGGGCTAGACGAGGGAACACAGAGCCTCGATGAAGGTTGACTGGGCTAGAAGAGGGAACACAGAGCCTCGATGAAGGCTGACTGGGCTAGAAGAGGGAACACAGAGCCTCGATGAAGGCTGACTGGGCTAGAAAAGGGAACACAGATCCTCGAGAAAGGCTGACTGGGCTAGAAGAGGGAACACAGAGCCTCGAGGAAGGCTGACTGGGCTAGAAGATGGAACACAGAGCCTCAATGAAGGCTGACTGGGCTAGACGAGGGAACACAGAGCCTCGATGAAGGTTGACTGGGATAGAAGAGGGAACACAGAGCCTCGATGAAGGCTGACTGGGCTAGAAGAGGGAACACAGAGCCTCGATGAAGGCTGACTGGGCTAGAAGAGGGAACACAGAGCCTCGATGAAGGCTGACTGGGCTAGACGAGGGAACACAGAGCCTCGATGAAGGTTGACTGGGATAGAAGAGGGAACACAGAGCCTCGATGAAGGCTGACTGGGCTAGAAGAGGGAACACAGAGCCTCGATGAAGGCTGACTGGGCTAGAAGAGGGAACACAGCCTCGATGAAGGCTGACTGGGCTAGACGAGGGAACACAGAGCCTCGATGAAGGTTGACTGGGCTAGAAGAGGGAACACAGAGCCTCGATGAAGGCTGACTGGGCTAGAAGAGGGAACACAGAGCCTCGATGAAGGCTGACTGGGATAGAAAAGGGAACACAGAGCCTCGAGAAAGGCTGACTGGGCTAGAAGAGGGAACACAGAGCCTCGAGGAAGGCTGACTGGGCTAGAAGATGGAACACAGAGCCTCAATGAAGGCTGACTGGGCTAGAAGAGGGAACACAGAGCCTCGATGAAGGCTGACTGGGCTAGAAGAGGGAACACAGAGCCTCGATGAAGGCTGACTGGGCTAGAAGAGGGAACACAAAGCCTCGATGAAGGCTGACTGGGCTAGAAGAGGGAACACAGAGCCTCGATGAAGGCTGACTGGGCTAGAAGAGGGAACACAGAGCCTCGATGAAGGCTGACTGGGCTAGACGAGGGAACACAGAGCCTCGATGAAGGTTGACTGGGATAGAAGAGGGAACACAGCCTCGATGAAGGCTGACTGGGCTAGAAGAGGGAACACAGAGCCTCGATGAAGGCTGACTGGGCTAGAAGAGGGAACACAGAGCCTCGATGAAGGCTGACTGGGCTAGACGAGGGAACACAGAGCCTCGATGAAGGTTGACTGGGATAGAAGAGGGAACACAGAGCCTCGATGAAGGCTGACTGGGCTAGAAGAGGGAACACAGAGCCTCGATGAAGGCTGACTGGGCTAGAAGAGGGAACACAGCCTCGATGAAGGCTGACTGGGCTAGACGAGGGAACACAGAGCCTCGATGAAGGTTGACTGGGCTAGAAGAGGGAACACAGAGCCTCGATGAAGGCTGACTGGGCTAGAAGAGGGAACACAGAGCCTCGATGAAGGCTGACTGGGCTAGAAAAGGGAACACAGATCCTCGAGAAAGGCTGACTGGGCTAGAAGAGGGAACACAGAGCCTCGAGGAAGGCTGACTGGGCTAGAAGATGGAACACAGAGCCTCAATGAAGGCTGACTGGGCTAGAAGAGGGAACACAGAGCCTCGATGAAGGCTGACTGGGCTAGAAGAGGGAACACAGAGCCTCGATGAAGGCTGACTGGGCTAGAAGAGGGAACACAGAGCCTCGATGAAGGCTGACTGGGCTAGACGAGGGAACACAGAGCCTCGATGAAGGTTGACTGGGATAGAAGAGGGAACACAGAGCCTCGATGAAGGCTGACTGGGCTAGAAGAGGGAACACAGAGCCTCGATGAAGGCTGACTGGGCTAGAAGAGGGAACACAGAGCCTCGATGAAGGCTGACTGGGCTAGAAGAGGGAACACAGAGCCTCGATGAAGGCTGACTGGGCTAGAAGAGGGAACACAAAGCCTCGATGAAGGCTGACTGGGCTAGAAGAGGGAACACAGAGCCTCGATGAAGGCTGACTGGGCTAGAAGAGGGAACACAGAGCCTCGATGAAGGCTGACTGGGCTAGACGAGGGAACACAGAGCCTCGATGAAGGTTGACTGGGATAGAAGAGGGAACACAGCCTCGATGAAGGCTGACTGGGCTAGAAGAGGGAACACAGAGCCTCGATGAAGGCTGACTGGGCTAGAAGAGGGAACACAGAGCCTCGATGAAGGCTGACTGGGCTAGACGAGGGAACACAGAGCCTCGATGAAGGTTGACTGGGATAGAAGAGGGAACACAGAGCCTCGATGAAGGCTGACTGGGCTAGAAGAGGGAACACAGAGCCTCGATGAAGGCTGACTGGGCTAGAGGAGGGAACACAGAGCCTCGATGAAGGCTGACTGGGCTAGAAGAGGGAACACAGAGCCTCGATGAAGGCTGACTGGGCTAGAAGAGGGAACACAGATCCTCGATGAAGGCTGACTGGGCTAGAGGAGGGAACACAGAGCCTCGATGAAGGCTGACTGGGCTAGAGGAGGGAACACAGAGCCTCGATGAAGGCTGACTGGGCTAGAAGAGGGAACACAGAGCCTCGATGAAGGCTGACTGGGCTAGAGGAGGGAACACAGAGCCTCGATGAAGGCTGACTGGGCTAGAAGAGGGAACACAGAGCCTCGATGAAGGCTGACTGGGCTAGAAGAGGGAACACAGAGCCTTGATGAAGGTTGACTGGGCTAGAAGAGGGAACGCAGAGCCTCGATGAAGGCTGACTGGGCTAGAAGAGGGAACACAGAGCCTTGATGAAGGCTGACTGGGCTAGAAGAGGGAACACAGAGCCTCGATGAAGGCTGACTGGGCTAGAAGAGGGAACACAGAGCCTCGATGAAGGCTGACTGGGCTAGAAGAGGGAACAGAGCCTCGATTCACACGCTCGCTCCTTGATGATGATGTGTTGTAAGGGAGTGTGTGTGTGAGACATTAGCTGGTCTATTTTTAGGATTAGCTAATGATTTAAAGAACGTTGTGACCTCAGAAATGTCTGATAACCATGGTTACAGTTAGTTGCTTTTTATCTGTGTGTTTTAGTCTCGTTTTGTGATTCGTTAACACAGTGGACCTGGGAGCGACGTGGCCTTTATGAAGGACAGACAGCAAAACCAAACCTGGCTTTCGTTTCTTAAATCTTTTCTATACCAGGTTACTAGCGAACTGAGATTTCATTGCCCTGCACCAGATGCTTTAATTTCTTTTTTAGAGTAAAGCTTTTCACTGTCCTTTTCTCGATTTAGGACACAGGCAACAAAAATCCAACTGTGATTTGTGATTTTGTTAGTAGAATTTCTGAACGGTATGTTTGTTTCCGTAGGTCTGCAGTAGAGACCAGCCAGGACACTGTTTTCACAACTAGGACAATATTTAGGACACACAATGGCACCGGACTTAGAAAGAGGATTGTATTTTAGATCTGGGGGATTATCATATATATATATATATATTTTTTTTTACTAAACGAAAACACTTTTCTGTCCCTACACTGCTGAATAACACGGTCAAGCTGAGGATATGAAGGCTCGCCCAGCCTAGTATGTTCCAGTATGTTCTAGTATGTTCTAGTATGTTCTATTATGTTCTAGTATGTTCTATTATGTTCTAGTATTCTAGGCTTCCTTACTGGCTTCCTTGCTGGCTTCCTTGCTGGCTTCCTTACTGGCTTCCTTGCTGGCTTCCTTACTGGCTTCCTTGCTGGCTACCTTACTGGCTTCCTTGCTGGCTTCCTTACTGGCTTCCTTACTGGCTTCCTCGCTGACTTCCTCGCTGGCTTCCTTACTGGCTTCCTTGCTGGCTTCCTTGCTGGCTTTCTACGCAGTATAGTGGCTGTTGTGTTGCCGTGGCACTCTGGCAAGAAAACTACTCACTACACTGTACTGTACAGTGTAGTGACTAGATCACAGGACAGTGTAGTGAGTAGATCAGAGTACAGTGTAGTGAGTAGATCACAGTACAGTGTAGTGAGTAGATCACAGGACAGTGTAGTGAGTAGATCACAGGACAGTGTAGTGAGTAGATCACAGGACAGTGTAGTGAGTAGATCACAGGACAGTGTAGTGAGTAGATCACAGTACAGTGTAGTGAGTAGATCACAGTACAGGACAGTGTAGTGAGTAGATCACAGGACAGTGTAGTGAGTAGATCACAGTACAGTGTAGTGAGTAGATCACAGTACAGTGTAGTGAGTAGATCACAGTACAGTGTAGTGAGTAGATCACAGTACAGGACAGTGTAGTGAGTAGATCACAGTACCGTTCTAGTGAGTAGATCACAGGACAGGACAGTGTAGTGAATGGTTGGTAGAGGCAGGTTACCCAGGTAACCCAGGTTACCCAGGTAACCCAGGTTACCCAATTCTCACAAGGCACCCCGATCTCCTTTTCTCCATGTGAATGTGCTGATTTGGACCTGGTCTTGGAGAAGCGGTATATCCTTCTGGTCTTGGAGAAGCGGTATATCCTTCTGGTCTTGGAGAAGCGGTATATCCTTCTGGTCTTGGAGAAGCGGTATATCCTTCTGGTCTTGGAGAAGCGGTATATCCTTCTGGTCTTGGAGAAGCGGTATATCCTTCTGGTCTTGGAGAAGCGGTATATCCTTCTGGTCTTGGAGAAGCGGTATATCCTTCTGGTCTTGGAGAAGCGGTATATCCTTCTGGTCTTGGAGAAGCGGTATATCCTTCTCGTCGGACTCATTATAGAAAAACTCTTCATCCAGTTGGAGGGGAATAATCGCTGTTCTGATATCCAGAAGCTCTTTTCGTTCAATAAGAGACGCTATTCTTGATTTGACCACCAGAAAACAGAAATACAAAGAATTGTTATGAGCTGAATATAACAGTATACCAGTAGAGGAGACAGTTATGAGCTGAATATAACAGTATATCAGTGGAAGGGGAGACAGTAGAGGAGACAGTTATGAGCTGAATATAACAGTATACCAGTGGAAGGGGAGACAGTAGGAGGAGACAGTTATGAGCTGAATATAACAGTATACCAGTAGAGGAGACAGTTATGAGCTGAATATAACAGTATACCAGTAGAGGAGACAGTTATGAGCTGAATATAACAGTATACCAGTAGAGGAGACAGTTATGAGCTGAATATAACAGTATATCAGTGGAAGGGGAGACAGTAGAGGAGACAGTTATGAGCTGAATATAACAGTATACCAGTGGAAGGGGAGACAGTAGGAGGAGACAGTTATGAGCTGAATATAACAGTATACCAGTGGAAGGGGAGACAGTTATGAGCTGAATATAACAGTATATCAGTGGAAGGGGAGACAGTAGCAGGAGACAGTTATGAGCTGAATATAACAGTATACCAGTGGAAGGGGAGACAGTTATGAGCTGAATATAACAGTATACCAGTAGAGGAGACAGTTATGAGCTGAATATAACAGTATATCAGTGGAAGGGGAGACAGTAGCAGGAGACAGTTATGAGCTGAATATAACAGTATACCAGTGGAAGGGGAGACAGTTATGAGCTGAATATAACAGTATACCAGTAGAGGAGACAGTTATGAGCTGAATATAACAGTATATCAGTGGAAGGGGAGACAGTAGAGGAGACAGTTATGAGCTGAATATAACAGTATACCAGTGGAAGGGGAGACAGTAGGAGGAGACAGTTATGAGCTGAATATAACAGTATACTAGTAGAGGAGACAGTTATGAGCTGAATATAACAGTATACCAGTAGAGGAGACAGTTATGAGCTGAATATAACAGTATACCAGTAGAGGAGACAGTTATGAGCTGAATATAACAGTATATCAGTGGAAGGGGAGACAGTAGAGGAGACAGTTATGAGCTGAATATAACAGTATACCAGTGGAAGGGGAGACAGTAGGAGGAGACAGTTATGAGCTGAATATAACAGTATACCAGTGGAAGGGGAGACAGTTATGAGCTGAATATAACAGTATATCAGTGGAAGGGGAGACAGTAGCAGGAGACAGTTATGAGCTGAATATAACAGTATACCAGTGGAAGGGGAGACAGTTATGAGCTGAATATAACAGTATACCAGTAGAGGAGACAGTTATGAGCTGAATATAACAGTATATCAGTGGAAGGGGAGACAGTAGCAGGAGACAGTTATGAGCTGAATATAACAGTATGCCAGTGGAAGGGGAGACAGTTATGAGCTGAATATAACAGTATACCAGTAGAGGAGACAGTAGCAGGAGTAAGTTATGAGCTGAATATAACAGTATACCAGTGGAAGGGGAGACAGTTATGAGCTGAATATAACAGTATACCAGTGGAAGGGGAGACAGTAGGAGGAGACAGTTATGAGCTGAATATAACAGTATACCAGTGGAAGGGGAGACAGTTATGAGCTGAATATAACAGTATACCAGTGGAAGGGGAGACAGTTATGAGCTGAATATAACAGTATACCAGTGGAAGGGGAGACAGTAGCAGGAGACAGTTATGAGCTGAATATAACAGTATACCAGTGGAAGGGGAGACAGTAGCAGGAGACAGTTATGAGCTGAATATAACAGTATACCAGTGGAAGGGGAGACAGTTATGAGCTGAATATAACAGTATACCAGTGGAAGGGGAGACAGTTATGAGCTGAATATAACAGTATACCAGTGGAAGGGGAGACAGTTATGAGCTGAATATAACAGTATACCAGTGGAAGGGGAGACAGTTATGAGCTGAATATAACAGTATACCAGTAGAGGAGACAGTAGCAGGAGACAGTTATGAGCTGAATATAACAGTATATCAGTGGAAGGGGAGACAGTAGCAGGAGACAGTTATGAGCTGAATATAACAGTATACCAGTGGAAGGGGAGACAGTAGCAGGAGACAGTTATGAGCTGAATATAACAGTATACCAGTGGAAGGGGAGACAGTAGCAGGAGACAGTTATGAGCTGAATATAACAGTATACCAGTGGAAGGGGAGACAGTAGGAGGAGACAGTTATGAGCTGAATATAACAGTATACCAGTGGAAGGGGAGACAGTAGGAGGAGACAGTTATGAGCTGAATATAACAGTATACCAGTGGAAGGGGAGACAGTAGCAGGAGACAGTTATGAGCTGAATATAACAGTATACCAGTGGAAGGGGAGACAGTAGCAGGAGACAGTTATGAGCTGAATATAACAGTATACCAGTGGAGGAGACAGTAGCAGGAGACAGTTATGAGCTGAATATAACAGTATACCAGTAGAGGAGACAGTAGCAGGAGTAAGTTATGAGCTGAATATAACAGTATACCAGTGGAAGGGGAGACAGTTATGAGCTGAATATAACAGTATACCAGTGGAAGGGGAGACAGTAGCAGGAGACAGTTATGAGCTGAATATAACAGTATACCAGTGGAAGGGGAGACAGTTATGAGCTGAATATAACAGTATACCAGTGGAAGGGGAGACAGTAGCAGGAGACAGTTATGAGCTGAATATAACAGTATACCAGTGGAAGGGGAGACAGTAGCAGGAGACAGTTATGAGCTGAATATAACAGTATACCAGTGGAAGGGGAGACAGTTATGAGCTGAATATAACAGTATACCAGTGGAAGGGGAGACAGTTATGAGCTTAATATAACAGTATACCAGTAGAGGAGACAGTAGCAGGAGACAGTTATGAGCTGAATATAACAGTATACCAGTGGAAGGGGAGACAGTTGCAGGAGACAGTTATGAGCTGAATATAACAGTATACCAGTGGAAGGGGAGACAGTAGGAGGAGACAGTTATGAGCTGAATATAACAGTATACCAGTGGAAGGAGACAGTTATGAGTTGAATATAACAGTATACCAGTAGAGGAGACAGTTATGAGCTGAATATAACAGTATATCAGTGGAAGGGGAGACAGTGGGAGGAGACAGTTATGAGCTGATATAACAGTATACCAGTGGAAGGGGAGACAGTAGGAGGAGACAGTTATGAGCTGAATATAACAGTATACCAGTGGAAGGGGAGACAGTTATGAGCTGAATATAACAGTATACCAGTAGAGGAGACAGTAGCAGGAGTAAGTTATGAGCTGAATATAACAGTATACCAGTGGAAGGGGAGACAGTTATGAGCTGAATATAACAGTATACCAGTAGAGGAGACAGTAGCAGGAGTAAGTTATGAGCTGAATATAACAGTATACCAGTGGAAGGGGAGACAGTTATGAGCTGAATATAACAGTATACCAGTGGAAGGGGAGACAGTAGCAGGAGACAGTTATGAGCTGAATATAACAGTATACCAGTGGAAGGGGAGACAGTTATGAGCTGAATATAACAGTATACCAGTGGAAGGGGAGACAGTTATGAGCTGAATATAACAGTATACCAGTAGAGGAGACAGTAGCAGGAGACTGTTATGAGCTGAATATAACAGTATACCAGTGGAAGGGGAGACAGTAGCAGGAGACAGTTATGAGCTGAATATAACAGTATACCAGTGGAAGGGGAGACAGTACCAGGAGTAAGTTATGAGCTGAATATAACAGTATACCAGTGGAAGGGGAGACAGTTATGAGCTGAATATAACAGTATACCAGTGGAAGGGGAGACAGTAGCAGGAGACAGTTATGAGCTGAATATAACAGTATACCAGTGGA
>NC_034179.2:7090838-7095838 GCF_002021735.2 Oncorhynchus kisutch | reverse complement strand
CCAGGGACCAGAGACCTCTGACTGACCAGAGACCAGGGACCTCTGACTGACCAGGGACCAGGGACCAGAGACCAGAGACCAGAGACCAGAGACCAGAGACCAGAGACCAGAGACCAGAGACCAGAGACCAGGGACCTCTGACTGACCAGAGACCAGGGACCAGAGACCAGAGACCTCTGACTGACCAGGGACCAGAGACCAGAGACCAGAGACCTCTGACTGACCAGAGACCAGAGACCAGGGACCAGAGACCAGGGACCTCTGACTGACCAGAGACCAGAGACCAGAGTCCAGAGGCCAGAGGTCAGAGGCCAGAGGTGCTCTATGGGCTTTGAGCAGAAGAAGTACACTGTATAGGGAATAGGGGCCGTTTGGGAGGCAAACCCAGGGGTAATGTGGAATGCACTTTCCATTCATTTTCTTTCCCCTGATCTGGGTCTGGGACTGGGACTGGGTCTGGGACTGGATCTGGGACTGGGACTGGGACTGGGTCTGGGACTGGGACTGGATCTGGGACTGGGATTGGATCTGGATCTGGGTTAGGGTCTGGGTTAGGGTCTGGGTTAGGGTCTGGGTCTGGGACTGGGACTGGGACTGGGACTGGATCTGGGACTGGGATTGGATCTGGGTTAGGGTCTGGGACTGGGTCTGGGACTGGATCTGGGACTGGATCTGGATCTGGGTTATTTTCTGTCTTCTGAAGTGGTTGAACGTCGTTAGAGAGAAAAGCTGAACATCAGACAGGCTAAAGAGCAGGCTTCCTGTCTGTCCATACGACATAAAACAGGTCTGGACAAGGAGTCAAGGAACGAGAGCTTCACGTATGGTCCTTCCAAAGCTGTTAAAGTGTGTGTGAGAGGGAGAGGGAGAGACAGAGAGAGAGAGAGACAGAGAGAGGGACAGAGAGAGGGACAGAGAGGGAGAGAGACAGAGAGAGGGACAGAGACAGCTGTGCACCACACTCTCTCCCCATCTGATTGGTTAGTTGGTTCTCTGCACACCTGATTGGTTAGTTGGTTCTCTCTGCCCACCTGATTGGTTAATTGGTTCTCCCTGCCCACCTGATTGGTTAGTTGGTTCTCTGCCCATCTGATTGGTTAGTTGGTTCTCTCTGCCCACCTGATTGGTTAGTTGGTTCTCTCTGCCCACCTGATTGGTTAGTTGGTTCTCTCTGCCCACCTGATTGGTTAGTTGGTTCTCTCTGTCCACCTGATTGGTTAGTTGGTTCTCTCTGCCCACTTGATTGGTTAGTTGGTTCTCTCTGCCCACCTGATTGGTTAGTTGGTTATATCTGCCCACTTGTTTAGTTAGTTGGTTCTCTGGGTTCGCGCCCAGGCACAATTGGCCCGGCGTCGTCCGGGGTAGGGAGGGCTTGGCCGGTAGGGATATCCTTGTCTCATCGCGCACTAGCGACTCCTGTGGCGGGCTGGGCTTAGTGCCCGCTAACCAGGTCGCCAGGTGCACGGTGTTTCCTCCGACACAATGGTGCGGCTGCGCGCTGTGTTAAGAAGCAGAGTGACTTGGTTGGGTTGTGTTTCGGAGGACGCATGGCTTTCGACCTTCATCTCTCCCGAGCCCGTACGGGAGTTGTAGCGATGAGACAAGATAGTAGCTACTAACAATTGGATACCACGAAATTGGGGAGAAAAGGGGGTAAAATTCTCTCTCACTCTCTCTCTCTCTCCCTCCCTCTCTCTCTCTCTCCCTCTCTCTCTCTCTCTCTTTCTCTTTCTCTTTCTCTTTCTCTGTCTCTCTCTCTCTCTGTCTCTCTCTCTCTCTCTCTCTCTCTCTCTCTCTCTTTCTCTGTCTCTCTCTCTCTCTGTCTCTCTCTCTCTCAGTCTCTCTGTCTATCTCTCTCTAACACAAACATACTCTGTAATCCCTATCTTTCACCCTCTCATTCCCCTCTCACTCTGTCATCCCTCTCTCTCACCCTCTCATTCCCCTCTCACTCTGTCATCCCTCTCTCTCACCCTCTCATTCCCCTCTCACTCTGTCATCCCTCTCTCTCACCCTCTCATTCCCGTCTCACTCTGTCATCCCTCTCTCTCACCCTCTCATTCCCCTCTCACTCTGTCATCCCTCTCTCTCACCCTCTCATTCCCCTCTCACTCTGTCATCCATCTCTCTCACCCTCTCATTCCCCTCTCACTCTGTCATCCCTCTCTCTCACCCTCTCATTCCCCTCTCATCTCTGTAATAATGAAGATATCTTAGCATCTCTGTAATAATGAAGATATCTTAGCATCTCTGTAATAATGAAGATATCTTAGCATCTCTGTAATAATGAAGATATCTTAGCATCTCTGTAATAATGAAGATATCTTAGCATCTCTGTAATAATGAAGATATCTTAGCATCTCTGTACCAATGAAGATATCTTAGCATCTCTGTAATAATAAAGATATCTTAGCATCTCTGTAATAATGAAGATATCTTAGCATCTCTGTAATAATGAAGATATCTTAGCTGTCTGTAACAATGATGATATCGCCTCTATCTTGAATCTCCCATTCCGTGTTGTTAAGCAGATTAGCGTGTAAACATATGTTTCCTTCGAACGTGTGAAGGAACGTAAATCTACATTTCATAGAGAGACATCCTGGTGAAGGCTTGTGTCAAAGGAGCCTTTTACCCTCCTCCCAAATCTGATCTGCCTGGTAGAGATGAGATTAGTTCTGTCAGATCAGTATGTATCGTGGCAGGAGGCGTGTTGTTTAGATCAGTTTGTATCGTGGCAGGAGGCTTGTTGTCAGATCAGTTTGTATCATGGCAGGAGGCTTGTTGTATGTATCGTGGCAGGAGGCTTGTTGTTTAGATCAGTTTGTATCGTGGCAGGAGGCTTGTTGTCAGATCAGTTTGTATCGTGGCAGGAGGCTTGTTGTCAGATCAGTTTGTATCATGGCAGGAGGCTTGTTGTATGTATCGTGGCAGGAGGCTTGTTGTTTAGATCAGTTTGTATCGTGGCAGGAGGCTTGTTGTCCGATCAGTTTGTATCATGGCAGGAGGCTTGTTGTCAGATCTGTTTGTATCATGGCAGGAGGCTTGTTGTTTAGATCAGTTTGTATCATTGCAGGAGGCTTGTTGTTTAGATCAGTTTGTATCATGGCAGGAGGCTTGTTGTCAGATCAGTGTGTATCATGGCAGGAGGCTTGTTGTTTAGATCAGTTTGTATCATGGCAGGAGGCTTGTTGTCAGATCAGTGTGTATCAATGCAGGAGGCTTGTTGTCAGATCAGTTTGTATCATGGCAGGAGGCTTGTTGTTTAGATCAGTTTGTATCATGGCAGGAGGCTTGTTGTTTAGATCAGTTTGTATCATGGCAGGAGGCTTGTTGTTTAGATCAGTGTGTATCATGGCAGGAGGCTTGTTGTTTAGATCAGTGTGTATCATGGCAGGAGGCTTGTTGTCAGATCAGTTTGTATCAATGCAGGAGGCTTGTTGTCAGATCAGTTTGTATCATGGCAGGAGGCTTGTTGTTTAGATCAGTTTGTATCATGGCAGGAGGCTTGTTGTTTAGATCAGTTTGTATCATGGCAGGAGGCTTGTTGTTTAGATCAGTGTGTATCATGGCAGGAGGCTTGTTGTTTAGATCAGTGTGTATCATGGCAGGAGGCTTGTTGTATGTATCATGGCAGGAGGCTTGTTGTATGTATCATGGCAGGAGGCTTGTTGTATGTATCAGGACAGGAGGCTTGTTGTTTAGATCAGTGTGTATCATGGCAGGAGGCTTGTTGTATGTATCATGGCAGGAGGCTTGTTGTATGTATCATGGCAGGAGGCTTGTTGTATGTATCATGGCAGGAGGCTTGTTGTATGTATCATGGCAGGAGGCTTGTTGTATGTATCATGGCAGGAGGCTTGTTGTGGCTAAGGCAAGGCTGTAGATCTCATTGACTGATAGTAGCCATAGTATTTGGCAGGAGGCTTGTCGTGGCTAAGGCAAGGCTGTAGATCTCATTGACTGATAGTAGCCATAGTATTTGGCAGGATGCTTGTCGTGGCTAAGGCAAGGCTGTAGATCTCATTGACTGATAGTAGCCATAGTATTTGGCAGGATGCTTGTCGTGGCTAAGGCAAGGCTGTAGATCTCATTGACTGATAGTAGCCATAGTATTTGGCAGGATGCTTGTCGTGGCTAAGGCAAGGCTGTAGATCTCATTGACTGATAGTAGCCATAGTATTTGGCAGGAGGCTTGTCGTGGCTAAGGCAAGGCTGTAGATCTCATTGACTGATAGTAGCCATAGTATTTGGCAGGATGCTTGTCGTGGCTAAGGCAAGGCTGTAGATCTCATTGACTGATAGTAGCCATAGTATTTGGCAGGATGCTTGTCGTGGCTAAGGCAAGGCTGTAGATCTCATTGACTGATAGTAGCCATAGTATTTGGCAGGATGCTTGTCGTGGCTAAGGCAAGGCTGTAGATCTCATTGACTGATAGTAGCCATAGTATTTGGCAGGAGGCTTGTCGTGGCTAAGGCAAGGCTGTAGATCTCATTGACTGATAGTAGCCATAGTATTTGGCAGGAGGCTTGTCGTGGCTAAGGCAAGGCTGTAGATCTCATTGACTGATAGTAGCCATAGTATTTGGCAGGATGCTTGTCGTGGCTAAGGCAAGGCTGTAGATCTCATTGACTGATAGTAGCCATAGTATTTGGCAGGATGCTTGTCGTGGCTAAGGCAAGGCTGTAGATCTCATTGACTGATAGTAGCCATAGTATTTGGCAGGATGCTTGTCGTGGCTAAGGCAAGGCTGTAGATCTCATTGACTGATAGTAGCCATAGTATTTGGCAGGATGCTTGTCGTGGCTAAGGCAAGGCTGTAGATCTCATTGACTGATAGTAGCCATAGTATTTGGCAGGATGCTTGTCGTGGCTAAGGCAAGGCTGTAGATCTCATTGACTGATAGTAGCCATAGTATTTGGCAGGATGCTTGTCGTGGCTAAGGCAAGGCTGTAGATCTCATTGACTGATAGTAGCCATAGTATTTGGCAGGATGCT
>NC_034179.2:7080838-7088338 GCF_002021735.2 Oncorhynchus kisutch | reverse complement strand
AGGGCCCCTCTTATAAACCAGAGAAACAGGGCCCTCTTATAAACCAGGGAAACAGAGAATCAGGGCCCCTCTTTTAAACCAGAGAAACAGGGCCCCTCTTTTAAACAGGCCCCTCTTTTAAACCAGAGAATCAGGCCCCACTTTTAAACCAGAGAAACAGGCCCCTCTTTTAAACCGGAGAATCAGGCCCCTCTTTTAAACCAAGAAACAGGCCCCTCTTTAAAATCAGAGAAACAGGCCCCTCTTATAAACCAGAGAATCAGGCCCCTCTTTTAAACCGGAGAATCAGGCCCCTCTTTTAAACCAGAGAAACAGGCCCCTCTTTAAAATCAGAGAATCAGGCCCCTCTTTTAAACCAGAGAAACAGGCCTCTCTTTTAAACCAGAGAATCAGGCCCCTCTTTTAAACCAGAGAAACAGGCCCCTCTTTTAAACCAGAGAAACAGGGCCCCTCTTTTAAACCAGTGAATCAGGGCCCCTCTTTTAAACCAGAGAAACAGGCCCCTCTTTTAAACCAGTGAATCAGGGCCCCTCTTTTAAACCAGAGAAACAGGCCCCTCTTTAAAATCAGAGAAACAGGCCCCTCTTTTAAACCAGAGAAACAGGCCCCTCTTTTAAACCAGAGAAACAGAGAAACAGGCCCCTCTTTTAAACCAGAGAAACAGGCCTCTCTTTTAAACCAGAGAAACAGGCCCCTCTTTTAAACCAGAGAAACAGGCCCCTCTTTTAAACCAGAGAAACTGGGGCCACTCTTATAAACCAGAGAAACAGGCCCCTCTTTTAAACCAGTGAATCAGGGCCCCTCTTTTAAACCAGTGAATCAGGGCCCCTCTTTTAAACCAGAGAAACAGGCCCCTCTTTTAAACCAGTGAATCGGGGCCCCTCTTTTAACCAGTGAAACAGGCCCCTCTTTTAAACCAGAGAAACAGGCCCCTCTTTAAACCAGTGAATCGGGGCCCCTCTTTTAACCAGTGAAACAGGCCCCTCTTTTAAACCAGTGAATCGGGGCCCCTCTTTTAACCAGTGAAACAGGCCCCTCTTTTAAACCAGTGAATCAGAGAAACAGGCCCCTCTTTTAAACCAGAGAAACAGAGAAACAGGCCCCTCTTTTAAACCAGAGAAACAGGCCCCTCTTTTAAACCAGAGAAACAGGCCTCTCTTTTAAACCAGAGAAACAGGCCCCTCTTTTAAACCAGATAAACTGGGGCCCCTCTTTAAAACCAGAGAAACTGGGGCCCCTTTTATAAACCAGAGCTCTGTTTCCCTCCACATGAACCTCTTGTTTCCTCACAGGGATATCCCACTGGGAACACACTGATTGAATCAACGTTGTTTCCACGTCATATTTTAATGAAATTAAGTTGAACCAACGTGGAATAGACGTTGATTTGACGTTTGTGCCCAGTGTGTCAGTCAGACACTCAGTTGGTTTTGATATTGAGATATTTTCTTTAGTTCAGCGAAGCGGACTTGAATTATGATTATACCGACCGGAGAAAAAGCCATGGATAATGTGTGTGTGTGTGTGTGTGTGTGTGTAGTTGTAGCAGTGTGTAGATCGTGTGCTGTCTGTAACAGTAGAACCCATGCAGACATGCTAACTTGTTAGCACGTTCTCACTCTAAGTTGGTCCAAACCTAGGATAGTACCACAGCTTGTTAGCATGTTCTCACTCTAAGTTGGTCCAAACCTAGGATAGTACCACAGCTTGTTAGCACGTTCTCACTCTAAGTTGGTCCAAACCTAGGATAGTACCACAGCAAGGCCGTCACTTTTAACTCTCTAAAACAATCCTCACTTACAGCGAGGGAGGTCTGTTTGAGGTGAAATGTGACAAGAGGAGACAATGCCAGGATTCATTTTGGGTGGAGGAGGTGGTGGAGGAGGTGGAGGAGGAGGAGGAGATGGAGGAGGAGGTGGAGGAGGAGGAGGAGGAGATGGAGGAGGAGGGGGTGGGGGTGGAGGAGGAGGAGGTGGAGGAGGGGGTGGGGGTGGAGGAGGTGGGGGTGGAGGAGGTGGAGGAGGAGGTGGAGGAGGGGGTGGAGGAGGAGGAGGAGGAGGAGGAGATGGAGGAGGAAGTGGAGGAGGAGGAGGTGGAGGAGGAGGAGGGGGTGGGGGTGGAGGAGGAGGAGGAGGAGGAGGAGGAGGAGGAGGAGGATGAGGTGGAGGAGGAGGAGGAGGAGGAGATGGAGGAGGAGGAGGAGGAGGAGGTGGAGGAGGAGGAGGAGGAGGAGGAGGAGGAGGAGGAGGAGGAGGAGGATGAGGTGGAGGAGGCAGAGGCAGAGGAGGAGGAGGAGGAGGAGGAGATGGCCAGAACTCACAGGGTTACTTCTCAAATGGCACCGTTCAGACGCAGCCTTGAACAGATCAGAAGTAGTGGACTAATGGTGTACTACTGAGAGGGTGTTATTCCAGACACAGCCCCAGTTACATAACTACGACAGGATGCAGTCTAGTCTAGACAGAACAACATCATAACAGTGTTGTTGCTGTGAGGACAGAGCTGGGGAGTATGGGAGCCGGAGTGGGTCTGTCTGAATCAGCTTATCTGGAGTCTGGCTGAAGGTCGTGATGGGGCAGGTGTTCACAGGAGAGGTGGTGTTGTCTTCTCTGTGTGTGTGTTTGTGTAGAGAGAGAGAGACTGAGGGAGTTAGAGAGACAGAGAGAGAGAGAGAGAGAGAGAGAGAGAGAGTTAGAGAGGGGATAGAGTGAGAAAAAGAGAGAGAGACTAGAATCCGAAGTCAAATGTCTGCTGTTTGCTGATGATCTGGTGCTTCTGTCACCAACCAAGGAGGGCCTACAGCAGCACCTAGATCTTATGCACAGATTCTGTCAGACCTGGGCCCTGACAGTAAATCTCAGTAAGACCAAAATAATGGTGTTCCAAAAAAGGTCCAGTCACCAGGACCACAAATACAAATTCCATCTAGACACCGTTTCCTTAGAGCACACAAAAAACTATACATACCTTGGCCTAAACATCAGCACCACAGGTAACTTCCACAAAGCTGTGAACGATCTGAGAGACAAGGCAAGAAGGGCATTCTATGCCATCAAAAGAAACATAAATTTCAACATACCAATTAGGATTTGGCTAAAAATACTTGAATCAGTCATAGAGCCCATTGCCCTTTATGGTTGTGAGGTCTGGGGTCCGCTCACCAACCAAGACTTCACAAAATGGGACAAACACCAAATTGAGACTCTGCATGCAGAATTCTGCAAAAATATCCTCTGTGTACAACGTAGAACACCAAATAATGCATGCAGAGCAGAATTAGGCCGATACCCACTAATTATCAAAATCCAGAAAAGAGCTGTTAAATTCTACAACCACCTAAAAGGAAGCGATTCCCAAACCTTCCATAACAAAGCCATCACCTACAGAGAGATGAACCTGAAGAAGAGTCCCCTAAGCAAGCTGGTCCTGGGTCTCTGTTCACAAACACAAACACACCCTACAGAGCCCCAGGACAGCAGCACAATTAGACCCAACCAAATCATGAGAAAACAAAAAGATAACTACTTAACACATTGGAAAGAATTAACAAAAAAACAGAGCAAACTAGAATGCTATTTGGCCCTACACAGAGAGTACACGGCGGCAGAATACCTGACCACTGTGACTGACCCAAAACTAAGGAAAGCCTTGACTATGTACAGACTCAGTGAGCATAGCCTTGCTATTGAGAAAGGCCGCCGTAGGCAGACTTGGCTCTCAAGAGAAGACAGGCTATGTGCTCACTGCCCACAAAATGAGGTGGAAACTGAGCTGCACTTCCTAACCTCCTGCCCAATGTATGACCATATTAGAGAGACATATTTCCCTCAGATTATACAGATCCACAAAGAATTCGAAAACAAATCCAATTTTGAAAAACTCCCATATCTACTGGGTGAAATTCCACAGTGTGCCATCACAGCAGCAAGATTTGTGACCTGTTGCCACGAGAAAAGGGCAACCAGTGAAGAACAAACACCACTGTAAATACAACCCATATTTATGCTTATTTATTTGATCTTGTGTCCTTTAGCCATTTGTACATTGTTAGAACACTGTATATATATAATATGACATTTGTAATGTCTTTATTGTTTTGAAACTTCTGTATGTGTAATGTTTACTGTTAATTTTTGTTATTTTTCACTTTATATATTCACTTTGTATGTTGTCTACCTCACTTGCTTTGGCAATGTTAACACATGTTTCCCATGCCAATAAAGCCCTTGAATTGAATTGAATTGAATTGAGAGAGAGAAACAGAGAGAGAGAGAGAGAGAGAAACAGAGAGAGAGAGAGAGAGAGAGAAACAGAGAGAGAGAGAGAGAGAGAGAGAGAGAAACAGAGAGAGAGAGAGAGAGAGAGAGAAACAGAGAGAGAGAGAGAGAGAGAAACAGAGAGAGAAACAGAGAGAGAAACAGAGAGAGAGCAAGAGAGAGAGAGACGGGGAGGGAGAGAGAGAGACAGGGAGACAGAGAGAGAGACAGGGAGACAGAGAGAGAGACAGGGAGACAGAGACAGGTAGAGAGAGACAGGGAGACAGGGAGAGAGAGAGAGAGAGACAACGTTGCTGTTTTTTAAAAATGTCTCTGGTTGGTGGCACACTTAATACTTTGTTGAGCTAAGCACAGGAACATTAGTTTCAGCTTCAGTTAGATTCGCTGTGTGTGTGTGTGTGTGTGTGTGTGTGTGTGTGTGTGTGTGTGTGTGTGTGTGTGTGTGTGTGTGTGTGTATGTGTGTGTGTGTGTGTGTGTGTAAAGAGAGGGGGTGGTGGTAAAGAGGAGGGTGGTGGTTGTTCTGTTTTAGTAAGCATAATGAACACTAATGCATCTGTACTCAAACAGTCAGACTCACAGCTACACCATCAGATCTGACATCCCTACTGACATCACTACTGACAATCCTACTGACGTCACTACTGACGTCCCTACTGACATCCCTACTGACATCACTACTGACAATCCTACTGACTTCCCTACTGACATCCCTACTGACATCCCTACTGACATCCCTACTGACATCACTACTGACAATCCTACTAACGTCACTACTGTCGTCCCTACTGACGCCCATACTGACATCCCTACTGACGTCACTACTGACATCCCTACTGACATCCCTACTGACGTCCCTACTGACGTCACTACTGACATCCCTACAGACGTCACTACTGACATCCCTACTGGCTTCACTACTGACGTCACTACTGACATCCCTACTGACATCCCTACCGACGTCCCTACCGACATCCCTACCGACATCCCTACAGACATCACTACTGACATCCCTACTGATATCCGTACTGACATCCCTACTGACGTCCCTACTGACGTCCCTACTGACATCTGTACTGACATCCCCACTGACGTCCCTACTGACATCCCCACTGACGTCCCTACTGATATCCGTACTGACATCCCTACTGACGTCCCTACTGACATCTGTACTGACATCCCCACTGACGTCCCTACTGACATCCCCACTGACGTCCCTACTGACATCTGTACTGACATCCCTACTGACATCACTACTGATGTCCCTACTGACATCCCTACAGACATCCCTACTGACATCCCTACTGACATCACTACTGACGGCCCTACTGATATTCCTACAGACATCACTACTGACATCCCTACTGACGTCCCTACTGATATTCCTACAGACATCACTACTGACATCCCTACTGGCATCCCTACTGACATCCCTACTGATATTCCTACAGACATCACTACTGACATCCCTACTGACGTCCCTACTGATATTCCTACATACATCACTACTGACATCCCTACTGACGTCCCTACTGACATCCCTACTGACATCCCTACTGATATAACTACACATTTAATCGACACAAAGATGTAGACAAACTGCTACTGCGCTTTTTGTCTGGTTTGTTTTCAGCCTGTTACAGCTATGTGTTTGTTGTGGTACGGAGAGGAGGAGTGACATCAGTAAGAGCTGAGTCTCTGAGATCATGTGAGACTTGTCCTGTTTGGGAGGGAGATGGAGGGTGTGTTGTGTGTGTTGTGTGTGTGTGTGTGTGTGTGTGTGTGTGTGTGTGTGTGTGTGGGAAGAGAGAGCGGGTGGTGGATGTTTTGTCCCAGGAACAACCAGCTGGTTGTAAACTTAGTGGAGGTCCCACAGTCCAACGCCTGTCACTCCTGTCCTGTCCTGTCCTGTCAGTCCTGTCCTGTCCTGTCAGTCCTGTCCTGTCCTGTCCTGTCCTGTCAGTCCTGTCCTGTCCTGTCCTGTCCTGTCAGTCCTGTCAGTCCTGTCAGTCAGTCCTGTCCTGTCAGTCAGTCCTGTCAGTCAGTCCTGTCCTGTCCTGTCAGTCCTGTCCTGTCCTGTCAGTCCTGTCCTGTCCTGTCCTGTCCTGTCAGTCCTGTCCTGTCAGTCCTGTCCTGTCCTGTCAGTCCTGTCAGTCAGTCCTGTCCTGTCAGTCCTGTCCTGTCCTGTCCTGTCAGTCCTGTCCTGTCAGTCCTGTCCTGTCCTGTCAGTCCTGTCTGTCCAACGCCTGTCAGTCCTGTCTGTCCAACGCCTGTCAGTCCTGTCCTGTCCTGTCCTGTCCTGTCAGTCCTGTCAGTCCTGTCCTGTCAGTTCTGTCAGTCCTGTCCTGTCCTGTCAGTCCTGTCCCTGTCAGTCCTGTCAGTCCTGTCAGTCCTGTCCTGTCAGTCCTGTCCTGTCAGTCCTGTCAGTCCTGTCAGTCCTGTCAGTCCTGTCAGTCCTGTCCTGTCAATCCTGTCAGTCCTGTCCTGTCAGTCCTGTCAGTCCTGTCCTGTCAGTCCTGTCAGTCCTGTCAGTCAAATTAGAATCCTACATCTTCAAGCCCCATGCACATAGAAACCAGGGGTTGCCCATGCACCTCTGCAAGGCAGGCCTTCAAATGGCCCTGTTGTTATGCTGGACTTCCCTGTCAAGTGTGTGTGTTTGTTTTCTTAAAACTGCATTGTTGGTTAAGGGCTTGTAAGTAAGCGTTTCACGGTAAGGTCTAAACCTGTTGTATTCGGCGCATGTGACGAATACAATTTGATTGGATTTATTTATGTGTCTCTGTGTGTGTATTTGTGTGTGTGCCTGTACAAATGTAAGATCTTAATTTGACCATTCTTTTGTTACTGTTCATTTTTCAACAAAAATGTCCATTAATTCTAATCCACATAATAATTCACAGTTCATGTTATATTTTACTGCTGTAGCAAAGTGGCTCAATTGAAGATCCTACATCTTTGTGTGTGTGTGTGTGTGTGTGTGTGTGTGTAAACGACAGCAGCACTTCCAACTAACAAATGCCCATATAGTATTCTTGGCAGCCATCTTGTTTCTAATACCTTATCCTCACATCTTTCTTTTTCCCTCCCTCTGTCTTTCTCTCTCTCCCTCTAGCCCTCCTGAGGGCACCTCTCTCTCCCTCTCTCCCTCTCTCCCTCTAGCCCTCCCGAGGGCACCTCTCTCTCCCTCTCTCCCTCTAGCCCTCCCGAGGGCACTTCTCTCTC
>NC_034179.2:7070838-7075838 GCF_002021735.2 Oncorhynchus kisutch | reverse complement strand
CCAGGTAGTGAACACAGGAATGTTTTCCCTGGTTACCCAGGTAGTGAACACAGGAATGCTTTCCCTGGTTACCCAGGTAGTGAACACAGGAATGCTTTCCCTGGTTACCCAGGTAGTGAACACAGGAATGTTTTTCTGGTTACCCACGTAGTGAACACAGGAATGCTTTTCTGGTTACCCACGTAGTGAACACAGGAATGCTTTTCTCACCGTGTTGTGATTGTGCTGGGAGATCTAAGCCTGCGTTGGCACGGCTTCAGTTGAAGCATATCTGAATGATGAATCAATCAAAATCTGTCAAAAGAATCAATGCAGCACTTTTTCTTCTTCTCCTTCTTCTTCTCCTTCCTCTTCTTCTTCTCTTTCTTCTTCTTCTCCTTCCTCTTCTTCTTCTCCTTCTTCTTCTCCTTCTTCTTCTTCTTCCTCTTCCTCTTCTCCTTCTTCTCCTTCTTCTTCCTCTTCCTCTTCTTCTTCTTCTTCCTCTTCTTCTTCTTCTTCTTCTTCCTCTTCTTCTTCTTCTTCTTCTTCCTCTTCTTCTTCTTCTTCCTCTTCTTCTTCTTCTTCCTCTTCTTCTTCTTCTTCTTCTTCTTCCTCTTCTTCTTCTTCTTCCTCTTCTTCTTCTTCTTCTTCTTCTCCTTCTTCTTCCTCTTCTTCTTCTTCTTCTTCCTTCTCTCTTCTTCCTCTTCTTCTTCTTCTTCTTCTTCTTCCTCTTCTTCTTCTTCTTCCTCTTCTTCTTCTCCTTCTTCTTCCTCTTCTTCTCCTTCTTCTTCTCCTTCCTCTTCTTCTTCTCCTTCTTCTTCTTCCTCTTCCTCTTCTTCTTCTCCTTCCTCTTCTCCTTCCTCTTCTTCTTCTCCTTCTTCTCCTTCTTCTTCTTCTTCTTCTTCCTCTTCTTCTTCTTCTTCTTCTTCTTCTTCTTCTTCTTCTTCCTCTTCTTCTTCTTCTTCCTCTTCTTCTTCCTCTTCTTCTTCTTCCTCTTCTTCTTCTTCTTCTTCTTCTTCTTCTGCTTCTTCTTCTTCTGGAGAAAATGCCTCCTCTGGCCATCTGTACTTCTGTCTTTCAAATCGAAAAGTCGTTCATTCAAGTAAAGCTTGTGTTTGTTTGATCTCAGTAATATGTGTTTTTTTTCTTTCCCTATATGTCAAAAGTTTTCCCCTCTCTTCATTTCGTGTGCCAATCTGTTATTTACTTTTTCTCCTTTTACGTGTTTGTTGAACGAAAGAGAAAGAAAAGCAAAGAAACCCCCGAGCTGACAAGGTACAAATCTGTCGTTCTGCCCCTGAACAGGCAGTTAACCCACTGTTCCTAGGTCAATTAACCCACTGTTCCTAGGCCAGTTAACCCACTGTTCCTAGGCCAGTTAACCCACTGTTCCTAGACCAGTTAACCCACTGTTCCTAGGCCAGTTAACCCACTGTTCCTAGACCAGTTAACCCACTGTTCCTAGGCCAGTTAACCCACTGTTCCTAGGCCAGTTAACCCACTGTTCCTAGACCAGTTAACCTACTGTTCCTAGACCAGTTAACCCACTGTTCCTAGGCCAGTTAACCCACTGTTCCTAGACCAGTTAACCCACTGTTCCTAGGCCAGTTAACCCACTGTTCCTAGGCCAGTTAACCCACTGTTCCTAGACCAGTTAACCCACTGTTCCTAGGCCAGTTAACCCACTGTTCCTAGGCCAGTTAACCCACTGTTCCTAGGGCCGCCATTGAAAATAAGAATTTGTTCTTAACTGACTTGCCTAGTAAAACAAAAAATTAATAAATTGTGTCTTGGTCCCTTGAATGTCCCCCTGATTTCACCTCTAGGCCTATTCTTATACTCAGTTCTGTTAAAAATACACTGTAGAAAAACTATTATATTGATCATAGTGACTCAGGAGTAAGGTTAAAACATTAATAATATGCCCCACCCCCACCACAAACATTATAATAATATGCCCCACCCCCACCACAAACATTATAATAATATGCCCCACCCCCACCACAAACATTATAATAATATGCCCCACCCCCACCACAAACATTATAATAATATGCCCCACCCCCACCACAAACATTAATAATATGCCCCACCCCCACCACAAACATTAATAATATGCCCCACCCCCACCACAAACATTAGACAACTATGTAAACTCAAATGACTGAAATAAGTCAATCAAAGGAATGAGAGAGTAGTCAGCGGATAACTAAAATGGCAGTGTGTATGGACCTCGTTAACTAAGTGCAGAGATATCTTATAGGTAATGAATGTGCGGCGGACTTCTGAAATTCTATGGACTTTGTGGCACAGCAGAAATATCAGCAAATCCAGAGATTGTGTGTTCAGATCCCAGGTGGGGTCATATTGAAAAGTCAATAGTTCAGATCCCAGGTGGGGTCATATTGAAAAGTCAATAGTTCAGATCCCAGGTGGGGTCATATTGAAAAGTCAATAGTTCAGATCCCAGGTGGGGTCATATTGAAAAGTCAATAGTTCAGATCCCAGGTGGGGTCATATTGAAAAGTCAATAGTTCAGATCCCAGGTGGGGTCATATTGAAAAGTCAATAGTTCAGATCCCAGGTGGGGTCATATTGAAAAGTCAATAGTTCAGATCCCAGGTGGGGTCATATTGAAAAGTCAATAGTTCAGATCCCAGGTGGGGTCATATTGAAAAGTCAATAGTTCAGATCCCAGGTGGGGTCATATTGTCATTGATTTTTAAAAAAGGACACTATTGTAGCTGCACAGGGTACCACTTACCTTAAAATCCCCCATTTCATTTTTAAATTGTTTTATTTTTTATTTCACCTTTATTTATTTAACCAGGTAGGCTAAAAACAGATTTGTATAAATGTATAACAGTTTGAAATGCACCAGTTAAGATTTGAATTTTGATTTCAACGTGAGCATAGGCTCTCGTTCAGGGATCTACTAGATTCAGCAGCGGAACTATTTTCCTTTTTTTATTTTTTATTTCACCTTTATTTAACCAGGTAGGCTAGTTGAGAACACCTTTATTTAACCAGGTAGGCTAGTTGAGAACACCTTTATTTAACCAGGTAGGCTAGTTGAGAACACCTTTATTTAACCAGGTAGGCTAGTTGAGAACACCTTTATTTAACCAGGTAGGCTAGTTGAGAACACCTTTATTTAACCAGGTAGGCTAGTTGAGAACACCTTTATTTAACCAGGTAGGCTAGTTGAGAACACCTTTATTTAACAGGTAGGCTAGTTGAGAACACCTTTATTTAACCAGGTAGGCTAGTTGAGAACAAGTTCTCATTTACAACTGCGACCCTGACCAAGACAACAACACAGAGTTACACATGGAGTAAACAAACATACAGTCAATAATACAGTAGAAAAATAAGTCTATATACAATGTGAGCAAATGAGGTGAGATAAGGGAGGTAAAGGCAAAAAACAGGCCATGGTGGAGAAGTAAATACAATATAGCAAGTAAAACACTGGAATGGTAGATTTGCAGTGGAAGAATGTGCAAAGTAGAGATATAAATAATGGGGTGCAAAGGAGCAAAAATAAATACAGTAGGGGAAGAGGTAGTTGTTTGGGCTAAATTATAGATGGGCTATGTACAGGTGCAGTAATCTGTGAGCTGCTCTGACAGCTGGTGGTTAAAGCTAGTGAGGGAGATAAGTGTTTCCAGTTTCAGAGATTTTTGTAGTTCGTTCCAGTCATTGACAGCAGAGAACTGGAAGGAGAGGCGGCCAAAGGAAGAATTGGTTTTGGGGGTGACCAGAGAGATGCTGGAGCATGTGCTACAGGTGGGTGCTGCTATGGTGATCAGCGAGCTGGGATAAGGCGGGGCTTTACCTAGCAAGGTCTTGTAGATGACCTGGAGCCAGTGGGTTTGGCGACGAGTATGAAGCGAGGGCCAGCCAACGAGAGCGTACAGGTCACAGTGGTCGGTAGTATATGGGGCTTTGGTGACAAAACAGATGGCACTGTGATAGACAGCATCCAATTTATTGAGTAGCGTGTTGGAGGCTATTTTGTAAATGACATCGCCGAAGTCGAGGATCGGTAGGATGGTCAGTTTTACAAGGGTTTTTCATTACTTTACTTATAATGGTTTGGGACACCTGCAACCATCACGTGATAACAATCTCCAGGGGACCATGACACCATGTCCCGAGAACATTCAGGAGACCTTCAGGGGATCATGACACAACGTCCCAAGAACATTCAGGAGACCTTCAGGGGACCATGACACAACATCCCAACAACATTCAGGAGACCTTCAGGGGACCATGACACAACATCCCAACAACATTCAGGAGACCTTCAGGGGACCATGACACAACATCCCAACAACATTCAGGAGACCTTCAGGGGACCATGACACAGCATCCCAACAACATTCAGGAGACCTTCAGGGGACCATGACACAACATCCCAACAACATTCAGGAGACCTTCAGGGGACCATGACACAACATCCCAACAACATTCAGGAGACCTTCAGGGGACCATGACACAACATCCCAACAACATTCAGGAGACCTTCAGGGGACCATGACACAACATCCCAACAACATTCAGGAGACCTTCAGGGGATCATGACACAACATCCCAACAACATTCAGGAGACCTTCAGGGGACCATGACACAACATCCCAACAACATTCAGGAGACCTTCAGGGGACCATGACACAACATCCCAACAACATTCAGGAGACCTTCAGGGGACCATGACACAACATCCCAACAACATTCAGGAGACCTTCAGGGGACCATGACACAGCATCCCAACAACATTCAGGAGACCTTCAGGGGACCATGACACAACAGCCCAACAACATTCAGGAGACCTTCAGGGGACCATGACACAACATCCCAACAACATTCAGGAGACCTTCAGGGGACCATGACACAACATCCCAACAACATTCAGGAGACCTTCAGGGGACCATGACACAACATCCCAACAACATTCAGGAGACCTTCAGGGGACCATGACACAACATCCCAACAACATTCAGGAGACCTTCAGGGGA
>NC_034179.2:7058338-7065838 GCF_002021735.2 Oncorhynchus kisutch | reverse complement strand
GAACAGTCTCTGTATAACAATCTCTGGGCTGCTTGGAGCCTGAAAGCCGTGATCCTAGAGGAAATGTCCACCAGGCCTTGCCCACCCTCGTGCAGTGGCAGGTACAGGGCTGCAGCTTTAATCCAGTGTTGCCCAGACCAGAAGAAATTGACAAGGGTCCTCTGAAGCTCTTGTATCAGACCCTTTGGTGGCTGTAAAATCATTAGTCTGTGCCACAGGGTAGAAGCAGCAAGATTATTAGCTACCAGGACCCGTCCCCTATAAGACAGCTGGGGCAACACCCATTTCCACCTTGACAGTCTGGCACACACTTTCTCCACTACACCCTCCCAGTTCTTTTTTTGAAAGACATCGGAGCCTAGAAAAACCCCCAAAGTCTTCATTCCATCTCTGCCCCACTGAAGCCCCCCTGGTAACCGTGGAGTAGACCCCATCTGAAGCTGACCTGCCCACAGCGCTTCACTCTTTCCCCAATTGACTTTAGCTGAGGAGGCCCCCTCATACACCTTTAAAGCGTTTAAGAGAACCTTAACATCCTCACCCCCTGTAATAAAAACTATCACGTCATCTGCATACGCAGATAGTGCTATCGTGGGACCCTTCGTTACACCTGGCACAAAGAAACCAGTAAGCTTCGCTCTTAAAAAACAAAGCATTGGTTCAATCGCCAGACTATATAACTGCCCTGAAATTGGGCATCCCTGTCTGATGCCCCTTTCGACAGGGATGGGGCAACTTAAACCACCACCCACCTTCACCATACACGAGGCTCCAGCATACAGTAAATTCACCCAAGACATAAAAACATCCCCAAACCCAAAGGCTTTCATTATTTTAAACAAGTACTGGTGGTCCACACGATCAAAAGCCTTCTCCTGATCCAACGAAAGTAAACCCACATTTACATCAGACAGTTTACAAATGTCTAAAACATCTCTTATCAGAAACAAGTTGTCAACAATAGAGCGATCAGGTACACAGTAGGACTGGTCCTTGTGGATCAACAACCCCAGATACTCTTTCAACCTGTTTGAGAGACATTTAGAAACAATTTTATATTCTGCGCACAGCAAAGCAACAGGTCTCCAATTTTTTATGAGAGCCAAATCCCCCTTTTTTGGCAACAGTGAAAGCACTGCACGTTGACAGGATACAGGAAGAGAACCCTCATGAAAAGATTCACACATCACTTCATAAAAGTCCTCCCCAATAGACCCCCAAAAGTGCTTATAAAACTCAGATGGTAAACTATCAATGCCAGGGGCTCGGCCTGTTGAGAGCTGCATAACTGCTGTGGACAGCTCCTGCAGTGTAATGTCAGCGTCCAATGCGACTCTCTGCTCAGGTCCCAATTTAGGAAGACCATGTAACAACTGTTCAGTACACATAGAGTCACAATCCTCCGCCTTATAAAGGGACGAGTAGAAATCCACGGCATGTTGACGCATTTCACTGTCATCTGTGGTCACCTTCCCATCAGGGAGACGAAGGCAGACCATCTGTTTACGTTGCAATGTCGACTGTCCTAGGTTAAAAAAAAAAGCACTAGGAGCATCCATATCCTTGAGGGAAGCGAAACGAGACCTAATCAAGGCACCCTTCACTCTTTCATGCAGAAACGACCTCAGTTCATGTCTCTTGTCCTGTAAGTTCATGACTAGTCCAGGGTCATTCTGAGTGAGCAGCTTCAATTCAATAGATTTGATGTCCTGTTCAAGGGCCTTGATAGTCTCTTTAAATTCAGTTTGAGACAGAGCAGTATACTGTTGACAAAAAACTCGTATTTGGGCCTTCCCAACCTCCCACCATTGTCTCAAGGACTCAAAATTCCCTTTTATACCCCTCCATTTTTCCCAAAACAACAAAAACCTGTCACAAAACATGACATCATGTAACAATTTAACATTAAAATACCAGTAAGTTGATGACCTTCGTGGACAGGACAAGTGAATATCAACAGTAACCATATGATGGTCAGAGAAACCCACAGGAGTAATGGCACACTTTCCAACCCTACTACAGTATTGCTCAGATACATACAACCTGTCTAACCTTGCTGCACTGACACGACCTTCATTAATTTTTTGCCATGTGTACTGCCTAACTTTGGCATTCCTTACTCTCCACACATCAGAAAGCTCAAACTCAGTTAATAGGCCAGACAGGCAAGTGGCTGACCGCAGGTGAGGTTCTTCAGCGGTGCGATCAACAGTAAAATCCACTGTACAGTTCCAGTCACCCCCTAAAACCATACACCCCTCTTGATCACACTGTCTTAACGTTTCCTTTAATTGATCAAATACAGCAATACGCTCTGTACCCTCATTAGGAGCATAAACATTCAAAAAAACAAACAAAAACCCCATAACATCCACCTTGACCAATAAAACCCGACCCTTGACAATCTCTGTTGTAGATACCACAGTCACCCCTAAGCCTGAGGAAAACAATATTGCCACCCCAGCACTGAAATTAGTACCATGACTGAGTACATGCTGCCCCTCCCACCACATACTCCAGTCAACCTCATTTTCCTCATCACTATGTGTCTCCTGTAGGAAAACTACATTAAGCCTTTTCTGTTTTATTACTTCTAATACCCAAGCCCTCTTATTCCTGTCCCTTCCCCCATTCATATTGAGAGAACCTACCCTTAGTACCTCCATGTAGAAAAGAGAAAAGAAAAGCAGAAAAAACCACAGAGAAACCAACGAGAAAAAAGACACCCTATGAAGCATGATCATCATCATTATTTTTTTTCCTTCTCTTAACCTGAACACGTTTCCCACCACCTTTTGATGCTGCAATAGCAGTAATAAATTTCCTCAAGCGAAACCCGCTTCTTCTCACTCAGCTGGTCTAACCCCACCGTCTTCTGTAACATCACAGCTGACCTCACAAACTTATCAACATCAAAATAATCTGCCAATTTGACAGATTTCCCAAAAGTCTGATCCAGAAACTCATTTACCTCCTCTAGATCATAAACGGAGTCCTCACCAGCATCTGTCATATCTAAAGAGATATCCATATCCTTCTCTTGATCCTCCTCAGCTGAGAACATAGACAACTGACTCCCCTCTACCACATCCCTTTCAACACTCTCCACTTGCACCTCATCACTCGTACCAGGCGTCTCCTCCACTATCTGGGAGACTAGCCCCACCTGAACATCACTACTCATAGTGGGGCATCTTCTCCACTAACTGAGAGCCTAGCTCCACATGAACCCCAGCACTCGTAGTGGGCATCTCCTCCACTACCTGGGAGCTTAGCTCCACATGAAAACCCTCCTGTACCTCATTACTCGTAATGGGCATCTCCTCCACTACCTGGGAACCTAGCTCCACATGAAAACCCTCCTGTACCTCATTACTCGTAGTGGGAAACTCCTCCACTACCTGGGAGCCTAGCTCTACATGAAACCCAGCACTCGTAGTGGGCATCTCCTCCACTCCCTGGGAGCCTAGCTCCACATGAACCCCCTCCTTTACCCCAGCACTCATACTGGGCACCTGCTCACCAGTCTGAGGAACTGGCTCTTCAGATACATCCTTACCTCCTACAACAATACTTTTCTGTAGCATAACATTTCCTTCTAATACAAGTTGCAAACCCGTGCCCTCAACACGGATAACTTGTTCCTCAGCAACAGGTGCTTTGGCTGCTCTACCGCTGTCAGCTCACCTCTCCCTACATCAGTGGGCCCAGGCGTTACGATGACCACCTGTGCCCCTCCCTCTGCCTTCTCCCTTTTCGGGCAAGCATGTCGCTTATGACCAACATCCCCACACTCAAAACATCGTTGACTACCCGTACTAGCATAAGCCATATACAATCTATTGTCATACTTGATTTTAAACGATAACTCTAAAGTTTGCTCCGGTGAGTCCAAAACATAAACACCTGTCGCCGAAATGACATTACCTGTTTCAACGCCGGGTGTTTGCAACCCAACGGGACAACCTTAATTGAACTGGCGAACTTCCCAAAGCGCAATAACTCGCGCTCCAATAGCTCATTAGGAATAAACGGTGGTACATTTGAAATCGTTACCCTTGTTGACGGAGAAAAAAAGCGGCGTAACTTGAATAAACATTCCTTTAAGAAGTACACCATGCTCAACCATCCGATCAACTAGACACTCTTCTTTAAGAAATACCACCACAGCTTTATTCATCCGGGGATGCATACGCAATATTCTCATAGCCTACCTTCTCTCCTACGGCGACCAGAAACTCCTCCACCGTGACAGTAGCTTCAGTAACACACCTAAAGCCATGCCGAAGTGACAGGGACGGCATCCCCATTCGGGCTGCCATCCCCGCCAAAATCAGGGTAATTTCGATACGAAAACAAAATACTTAATTCTACCAAAACAAAAATAATAACGTTAATCATGCATCAACAAAATGCCACCAGAAATAGCAAACCGAAAGAAGTTGTGAATATCCTAACTCTCCACAACACACGCACTCCTTCACTCAAACAATTCCCAGCATGCCACCAATCACTTCCCAGCATGCAGAGAGAGAGAGAGAGAGAGAGAGAGAGAGACAGAGAGACAGAGAGAGAGAGACAGAGAGAGAGAGACAGAGAGACAGAGAGAGAGACAGAGAGAGAGAGAGACAGAGAGACAGAGAGAGAGAGAGAGAGAGAGAGGAGAGGACAGAGAGACTAGTAGAGAGAGAGAAGAGAGAGAGAGACAGAGAGACAAGAGAGAGACAGAGAGAGAGAGAGACAGAGAGAGAGAGAGAGAGAGAGAGAGACAGACAGAGAGACAGAGAGAGAGAGAGAGACAGAGAGACAGAGAGACAGAGAGACAGAGAGAGACAGAGAACAGAGAGACAGAGGAGACCAGAGAGAGACTGAAGACAGCGAAGTGAGAGAGAGAGAGAGAGACGAGAGAGGAGAGAGAGAGAGAGATTAGAGAGAGAGACAGACAGACGAGACAGAGAAGAGAGGAGAGACAGAGAAGAGAGAGAGAGACATGAGAAAGAGGAGAATGACAAGAGAACAGAGAGACAGAGAGAGAGTAGAGACAAAGAGACAGAGAGACAGAGAGAAAGAGAAGAGACAGAGATGAGAGAGAGAGAGAGAGAGAAGACGAAGAGAGAGAGAGAGAGAGAGAGAGAGAGAGAGAGAGAGACAGACAGAGAGAGAAAGAGAGAGAGAGGGAGAGAGAGAGGACAGAGAGAGGAGAGAGAGAGACAGAGAGACAGAGACAAAGAGACAGAGAGACAGAGAGACAGAGAGAGACAGAGACAGAGATATATATTCACTTTGTTATGTTGTCTACCTCACTTTGCTTTGGCAATGTAACACATGTTTCCCATGCCAATAAAGCCCTTGAATTGAATTGAATTGAATTGAGAGACAGAGAGAGAGAGAGAGAGGAGAGAGAGAGAGAGAGACAGAGAAAGAGAAGAGAGAGAGAGAGAGAGAGAGAGAGAGAGAGACAGAGAGAGAGAGAGAGAAAGAGAGAGAGAGACAGACAGAGAGAGACAGAGAGAGAGATGGGAGGGGGGGGGATTGAGAGGAAGCTAACCACCACCTCTCTCTCTCTCTACTAGAATGACTAACTGCCAGGTTGTGGTTGATTCAGAATCAAAGTGAAGTAAGCACCAACAACAGGTGATAGATTACACCATAACACCGGGTTTCCTCTGGTGGTCACAGGTGCTGGACCACAGGACGATAGGCTTCATCCAAAATTATACCTTGATTCTGTCTTATGTAGCAAAATGTGAGATGTTGTTTTTTACATTGGATAAAAGTAGAGACTCAGAGCTACAAAATGGTATATCTTACACCACTGTTGAGGAAACATTGAGAAAGTATTTCTGCTTTGAAAGTTGATCAACTTGTAAACTCACTTTTAAGAAAACCCTCTTTTAATGTTTTGGTATCTAGTGAAGAGCTCTCCTTTGTCTCCACCCATTCAGCATTGTTCACACCCTCTTAAGCCTTAGACCACACCCATTCAGCATTGTTCACACCCTCTTAAGCATTAGACCACACCCATTCAGCATTGTTCACACCCTCTTAAGCCTTAGACCACACCCATTCAGCATTGTTCACACCCTCTTAAGCCTTAGACCACACCCATTCAGCATTGTTCACACCCTCTTAAGCGTTAGACCACACCCATTCAGCATTGTTCACACCCTCTTAAGCCTTAGACCAGCAACAATTTAATTACTCTTTTTTGCCAATGTTTTCTGACACCGGCCATATTCAACGGGTGGTGAGCGTTCGTAAATTCATCAGTTATTCTGCCCTCTGGCACACTCAGACGAGAGTGCTCTGACATCAGAGTAGATAGCCAGAGTGAATTTACCAGCTACGTCTATCGACAGTTGTCATAGTGACATCATGAACATTCTATTGAAATGGTTACTTGCATAGTGGAGTCTTTTGTTAAGACAAGTAGCGAGCTAGTTTTAGGTAAACACTTAACTATAATCTCAACTCATAATTTTACTACCATGCATGAATCTGCAGGTAGCTAACCAACCAGGTTCAATGTTAGCTAGCTAATATTAGGCTATAACTAGCAAAGCAAATGGCTCTGAGATACTAATAATAAGTAACTTAACTTTAGCTAGCGAGTCAGCCAGCTAACGTTAGCTAGCTAGCTAACAGTATACTGTACCTTGAAATGAAAACGACTTGAAACGTGTAATATTAGAAATGTGTAATATCTGAAAATGTAGCTAGCTAGCTATCTTACCCTTACACATCATGGGATGGACGCTTCTCATTCTCTGTTACGGTTGCCCTTTAGTTTGAAGATGTAATCCAGAGACAGGTGTTTTTTTCCAT
Source organism: Oncorhynchus kisutch (assembly GCF_002021735.2). Classification (NCBI taxonomy): domain Eukaryota; kingdom Metazoa; phylum Chordata; class Actinopteri; order Salmoniformes; family Salmonidae; genus Oncorhynchus; species Oncorhynchus kisutch. The sequence continues at coordinate 7,059,013 of NC_034179.2, read as the reverse complement.
CTCCTTAGCTATCATTCTCTAATTCCACTGATTTCAAAACTCGGTCCTCCAGAAAGTGGAGAGCATACACGTAACGTTAGCTAGCGAGCCATCCTGATGCAGTTCTACTACGTGATATCTTTAAAAAAAATATGTGTTCGAATGGATTTCCTTTGACATACTGAGCAGCTCATATTATAGGCAGAAAGGGGCTACATGGCAGACCAATCCGAACTCATCTCTCGCCATGTCCAGCCCACTCGTTATCTCGGCCAATCATGGCTAGCTGGAAGGTTGCTCACTTTTTCTAGGCTAAACTAACTAGGCTCGTAATTTAACAGTATATTCATATTTACAGATGGCGTTTGTTATTAAGACACATGAAAGTTAACATATTCCAGAAGGTATTTCTGCAAAAAAAAAAAAACATTTTGATTTAAAAAAAGAAGGTTAAGTTCCGACCTGTGACATACGCTTAGTTTCTCTCCTGTGAAGTAGTGACCCGTCTAGTTTCCTGAAACGAGTCCTATATAGTGCACTACTTTAGACCAGACCCTATGGAACTCTATTCCCTATATAGTGCACTACTTCTTTATCACGGCCCACAGGGCTCTGGTCTAAAGTAGTGCACTATATAGGGAATAGGGTTCTATAGGGCTCTGGTCTAAAGTAGTGCACTACTTCTTTATCACGGCC
>NC_034179.2:7035838-7050838 GCF_002021735.2 Oncorhynchus kisutch | reverse complement strand
TCGTTCCGTCCAGCCCCTTTTCCCCATATTACCGTGTAAAGGAATAAAGTCCTTGTAAACGGTACCACATTCTGCCTGTTGTCATCCTTACTCGCACCTACAGTCCATACCTCTTTCACTTCACGGAGAGTTTAGTTGTAGCAGGGTGTTGCGTTCCCTCTTCATAGAGGCGTGCGTAACATCAGTCAAGACCGCTTTGACTCTCTCTCTCTCACTCTCTCACTCTCTCTTACACTACACTCTAACCACTAGGCTACCTCTACACTCTAACCACTAGGCGACCTCTACACTCTAACCACTAGGCGACCTCTACACTCTAACCACTAGGCGACCTCTACACTCTAACCACTAGGCGACCTCTACACTCTAACCACTAGGCTACCTCTACACTCTAACCACTAGGCTACCTCTACACTCTAACCACTAGGCTACCTCTACACTCTAACCACTAGGCTACCTCTACACTCTAACCACTAGGCTACCTCTACACTCTAACCACTAGGCTACCTCTACACTCTAACCACTAGGCTACCTCTACACTCTAACCACTAGGCTACCTGCCACCTCAAGCTGCATGTGTCCCAATTAGCACCATATCCCCTATTATAGTGCACTACTTTAGGCCAGAGCCCTATGGCACCCTATTCCCTATATAGTGCACTACTTTAGGCCAGAGCCCTATGGCACCCTATTCCCTATATAGTGCACTACTTTAGGCCAGAGCCCTATGGCACCCTATTCCCTATATAGTGCACTACTTTAGACCAGAGCCTACTTAATAGGGTTCCATAGGGCTCTGGTCTAAAGTAGTGCACTATATAGGGAATAGGGTGCCATAGGGCTCTGGTCTAAAGTAGTGCACTATATAGGGAACAGGGTGCTATTAAGACTGCTGGGCAGCTCTCTCTGGAAAATATTTGAAACCCAAATAGCTATATGCTAATGTGTGTGTGTTTGTGTGTGTGTGCTATGCTAATGCAGGTGTGTGTGTGTGGCCTTTGCGTAGGCCATTTTCCGTGGTGTTTCTTGGTCCTATAATCCGAGAGGAGTTTGATGTTGTAGCGCTGAAGCCTTCCTCTCTCCTCTCTCTCTGAATGTTGTTTAATATGCAACCTTCATGATCAACGCTGTACGGCCCAGGACTTTATAGATGTTTTCCTTTAATTAAAGTAAAGCCTCAATGTGTCCAGATTTCTATGAAATACTGTATGACCTATAATTCATTACAATATGAATGGTGTGGGTGTACCTTAACAACAGAATAGTGTGGGTCGTACCCTAACAACAGAATAGTGTGGGTCGTACCCTAACAACAGAATAGTGTGGGTCGTACCCTAACAACAGAATAGTGTGGGTCGTACCCTAACAACAGAATAGTGTGGGTCGTACCCTAACAACAGAATAGTGTGGGTCGTACCCTAACAACAGAATAGTGTGGGTGTACCCCGACAACAGAATCGTGTGGGTCGTACCCTAACAACAGAATAGTGTGGGTCGTACCCTAACAACAGAATAGTGTGGGTGTACCCCAACAACAGAATAGTGACATGTACCCCAACAACAGAATGGTGTGGGTCGTACCCCAACAACAGAATAGTGTGGGTCGTACCCTAACAACAGAATAATGTGGGTCGTACCCTAACAACAGAATAGTGTGGGTCGTACCCTAACAACAGAATAGTGTGGGTCGTACCCTAACAACAGAATAGTGTGGGTCGTACCCTAACAACAGAATATTGTGGGTCGTACCCTAACAACAGAATAGTGTGGGTCGTACCCTAACAACAGAATGGTGTGGGTCGTACCCTAACAACAGAATAGTGTGGGTCGTACCCCGACAACAGAATAGTGTGGGTCGTACCCTAACAACAGAATAGTGTGGGTCGTACCCTAACAACAGAATAGTGTGGGTGTACCCCAACAACAGAATAGTGACATGTACCCCAACAACAGAATGGTGTGGGTCGTACCCCAACAACAGAATAGTGTGGGTCGTACCCTAACAACAGAATGGTGTGGGTGTACCCTAACAACAGAATGGTGTGGGGTGTACCCCAACAACAGAATAGTGTGGGTGTACCCCAACAACAGAATAGTGACATGTACCCCAACAACAGAATGGTGTGGGTCGTACCCCAACCACAGAATAGCGTGGGTCGTACCCTAACAACAGATTGGTGTGGGTCGTACCCTAACAACAGAATAGTGACATGTACCCCAACAACAGAATGGTGTGGGTCGTACCCTAAGAACAGAATAGTGACATGTACCCCAACAACAGAATGGTGTGGGTCGTACCCTAACAACAGAATAGTGTGGGTCGTACCCTATCAACAGAATGGTGTGGGTGTACCCCAACAACAGAATAGTGTGGGTGTACCCCAACAACAGAATGGTGTGGGTCGTACCCTAACAACAGAATGGTGTGGGTGTACCCCAACAACAGAATGGTGTGGGTGTACCCTAACAACAGAATGGTGTGGGTGTACCCCAACAACAGAATAGTGACATGTACCCCAACAACAGAATAGTGTGGGTGTACCCCAACAACAGAATAGTGACTTGTACCCCAACAACAGAATAGTGTGGGTGTACCCCAACAACAGAATAGTGTGGGTGTACCCCAACAACAGAATAGTGTGGGTGTACCCCAACAACAGAATAGTGTGGGTGTACCCCAACAACAGAATAGTGTGGGTCGTACCCCAACAACAGAATAGTGTGGGTGTACCCCAACAACCGAATAGTGTGGTCCGTACCCTAACAACAGAATAGTGTGGGTCGTACCCCAACAACTGAATAGTGTGGGTCGTACCCTAACAACAGAATAGTGTGGGTGTACCCCAACAACAGAATAGTGTGGGTCGTACCCCAACAACAGAATGGTGTGGGTGTACCCCAACAACAGAATAGTGTGGGTGTACCCCAACAACAGAATGGTGTGGGTCGTACCCTAACAACAGAATGGTGTGGGTGTACCCCAACAACAGAATAGTGACATGTACCCCAACAACAGAATAGTGTGGGTGTACCCCAACAACAGAATAGTGACTTGTACCCCAACAACAGAATAGTGTGGGTGTACCCCAACAACAGAATAATGTGGGTGTACCCCAACAACAGAATAGTGTGGGTGTACCCCAACAACAGAATAGTGTGGGTCGTACCCCAACAACAGAATAGTGTGGGTGTACCCCAACAACCGAATAGTGTGGGCCGTACCCTAACAACAGAATAGTGTGGGTCGTACCCCAACAACAGAATAGTGTGGGTCGTACCCTAACAACAGAATAGTGTGGGTGTACCCCAACAACAGAATAGTGTGGGTCGTACCCCAACAACAGAATGGTGTGGGTCGTACCCCAACAACAGAATAGTGTGGGTCGTACCCTAACAACAGAATAGTGTGGGTGTACCCCAACAACATAATAGTGTGGGTGTACCCTAACAACAGAATGGTGTGGGTCGTACCCCAACAACAGAATGGTGTGGGCGTACACTGGTTATAAAACTTATTCATGTAAGTAGACTGCTGATTGGCCAGCTCAGCCAATGAGCCAACATGACATCATGTTCTATGAGGAAATAGCAAGCATTTTTTAAATGGTCTGTTTGTTTTTAAAAATGTTTTTTTCTCCAATTGATGCTTTGGCCACAAATACGAGTATAGCACAAGTCAACAACATGATTTGCATAGGAGTTAACAGAATATTATATTTTAAAAGTGAGATTTTCACTGGAGAGTAACATCTCTCTCTCGTCTCTCTCTAGTCTCTCTCTCTTGTCTCTCACTCTCATCTCTCTCTCTCGTCTCTCTCTCTTGTTTCTCTCTCGTCTCTCTCTCTCATCTCTCTTTCTCTTGTCTCTCTCTCTCGTCTCTCTCTCTCTCTCGTCTCTCTCTCTCTCTCGTCTCTCTCGTCTCTCTCTCTCTCGTCTCTCTCTCTCGTCTCTCGTCTCTCTCTCTCTCGTCTCTCTCTCTCTCGTCTCTCTCTCATCTCTCTCTCTTGTCTACTCTCTCGTCTCTCTCGTCTCTCTCTCTTGTCTACTCTCTCGTCTCTCTCGTCTCTCTCTCTTGTCTACTCTCTCGTCTCTCTCGTCTCTCTCGCTTGTCTACTCTCTCGTCTCTCTCGTCTCTCACTCTTGTCTACTCTCTCGTCTCTCTCTCTTGTCTACTCTCTCGTCTCTCTCTCGTCTCTCTCTCTCGTCTCTCTCTCGTCTCTCTCTCGTCTCTCTCTCTCTTGTCTCTCTCGGCTCTCTCATCTCTCTCCCTTGTCTACTCTCTCATCTCTCTCTCATCTCTCTCATCTCTCTCGTCTCTCTCTCATCTCTCTCTCTCGTCTCTCTCTCGTCTCTCTCTCTCGTCTCTCTCATCTCTCTGTCTCGTCTCTCTCTCGTCTACTCTCTCTCTCATCTCTCTCTCTCTGTCTCTCTCGTCTACTCTCTCTCTCTCTCTCTCTCTCATCTCTCTCGTCTCTCTCTCGTCTACTCTCTCTCTCTCTCGTCTACTCTCTCATCTCTCTCTCTCTCTCTCTCTCTCTCTCTCATCTCTCTCTCTCGTCTCTCTCTCGTCTACTCTTTCCAACAGAGAGTCACTTTATTAGTAGCCTAGTTGTGGAATCGATGCGTGGTGTGTGTGTGCACGTTTGTGTGTGTGCACGTTTGTGTGTGTGTGTGACAGCACAGTGTAGTGATTCGCTTGAAGGACTGATAAGCGATCTCTGCTTGGCAGATTTGTCATTGATTAGCCTTTGGCCCTGTTCAGCTGGGGGCTGATCACAGATACATGCTGTGTGTGTCTGCTAGATCTCCCCTCCGCTCTCCCCTCCGCTCTCCCTCCGCTCTCCCCTCCGCCCTCCCCTCCGCTCTCCCCTCCGCCCTCCCCTCCGCTCTCCCCTCCGCTCTCCCTCTGCCCTCCCTCCGCTCTCCCCTCCGCTCTCTCCTCCGCTCTCCCCTCCGCTCTCCCCTCCCCTCCGCCCTCCCCTCCGCTCTCCCCTCCGCTCTGCCCTCCGCCCTCCCCTCCGCTCTCCCCTCCGCTCTCCCCTCCGCTCTCCCCTCCGCTCTCCTCTCCGCCCTCCCCTCCGCCCCTCCGCCTCCCCTCCGCTCTCCCCTCCGCCTCCCCTCCGCTCTCCCCTCCGCCTCCCCTCCGCTCTCCCCTCCGCTCTCCCCTCCTCTCTCCCCTCCGCCCTTCCCTCCGCCCTCCCCTCCGCTATCCCTCCGCCCTCCCCTCCGCTCTCCCCCTCCGCTCTCCTCCCTCCGCTCTCCTCTCTGCTCTCCCCTCTGCTCTCCTCTCCGCTCTCCCCTCTCCCCTCCCCTCCGCTCTCCTCACTGATCTCCCCTCCGCTCTCCCCTCCGCTCTCCCCCTCCGCTCTCCCCTCCGCTCTCCCCTCCGCTCTCCTCACTGATCTCCCCCTCCGCTCTCCCCTCCGCCCTCCCCTCCGCTCTCCCTCCGCACTCCCCTCCGCTCTCCCCTCCGCTCTCCCCTCCGCTCTCCCCTCCGCACTCCCCTCCGCTCTCCCCTCCGCTCTCCCCTCCGCCCTCCCCTCCGCTCTCCCCTCCCGCTCTCCCCTCCGCTCTCCCCTCCGCCATCCCCTCTGCTCTCCCCTCCGCTCTCCCCTCCCCTCCCCTCCGCTCTCCCCTCTGCTCTCCCCTCCGCCCTCCGCTCTCCCCTCCGCTCTCTCCCTCCCCTCCGCCCTCCCCTCCGCGCTCCCCTCCGCTCTCCCCTCCGCTTCCTCCCCTCCCCTCCCGCCCTCCCCTCCGCTCTCCCCTCCGCTCTCCCCTCCCCTCCGCCCTCCCCTCCGCTCTCCCCTCCGCACTCTCCTCCGCTCTCCCCTCCGCTTCTCCCCTCCTCCGCTCCTCCCCTCCGCACTCCCCTCCGCTCTCCCCCTCCGCTCTCCCCTCCGCTCTCCCCTCCCGCCCTCCCCTCCGCTCTCCCCTCCGCTCTCCCCTCCGCCCCCCTCCCTCCCTCCGCTCTCCCCTCCGCTCTCCCCCTCCGCTCTCCCCTCCCCTCCGCTCTCCCCTCTGCTCTCCACTCCGTTCCTCCCCTCCGCTCTCCCCTCCCCTCCGCCCTCCCCTCCGCTCTCCCCTCCGCCCCTCCCCTCCGCTCTCCCCTCCGCTCTCCCCCTCCCCTCCGCCTCCCCTCCGCTCTGCCCTCCGCTCTCCCCTCCGCCCTCCCCTCCGCCCTCCCCTCCGCTCTCCCTCCGCTCTCTCCCTCCTCTCTCCCCTCCGCCCTTCCCTCCGCCCTCCCCTCCGCCATCCCCTCGCCCCCCCTCCCCTCCGCTCTCCCCCTCCGCCTCTCCTCTCTGCTCTCCCCTCTGCTCTCCTCTCCGCTCTCCCCTCTCCCCTCCCCTCCGCTCTCCTCACTGATCTCCCCTCCGCTCTCCCCTCCGCTCTCCCCTCCGCTCTCCTCACTGATCTCCCCTCCGCTCTCCCCTCCGCCCTCCCCTCCGCTCTCCCTCTCCGCACTCCCCTCCGCTCTCCCCTCCGCTCTCCCCTCCGCACTCCCCTCCGCTCTCCCCTCCGCTCTCCCCTCCGCCCTCCCCTCCCCTCCGCTCTCCCCTCCGCTCTCCCCTCCGCCCTCCCCTCCGCTCTCCCCCTCCGCTCTCTCCCCTCCGCTCTCCCCTCCGCCCTCCCCTCTGCTCTCCCCTCCGCCTCCCTCCCCTCTGCTCCTCCCCTCCGCTCTCCCCTCCCCTCCCGCTCTCCCCTCGGCTCTCTCACCCTCCCGCTCTCCCCTCCTCCCCTCCGCCCCTCCCCTCCGCTCTCCCCCTCCGCTCTCCCCTCCCCTCCGCCCTCCCCCTCCGCCCTCCCCTCCGCTCTCCCCTCCCCTCCGCCCTCCCCTCCGCTCTCCCCTCCGCACTCCCCGCACTCCCTCCGCACTCCCCTCCGCTCTCCCCTCCGCTCTCCCCTCCGCTCTCTCCCTCCGCTCTCCCGCTCTCCCCTTCCGCTCTCCCCTCAGCCCTCCCTCTGCTCTCACCCTCCGCTCTCCCCTCCGCTCTCCCCTCCCCTCCGCTCTCCCCTCTGCTCTCACCTCCGCCCACCCTCCACTCCCGCTCATCCCCTCCCCTCCGCCCTCCCTCCGCTCTCCCCTCCCCGCCCTCCCTCCGCCGCTCTCCCCTCCCCGTCTACCCTTCACCCCCCTCCGCCCTCCACTCCGGCTCTCCTTCCGCTCCCCCCTCCGCCCTCCCCTCCGCTCTCCCCTCCGCCCTCCCCTCCTCCCATCACGCTCTCCCCTCCCGCCGCTCTCCCCTCCCCTCCGCCCTCCCCTCCGCTCTCCCCTCCGTCCCCCTCCCGCTCTCCCCTCGCCCCCCCCCTCCCCTCTCTCTGCTATCCCCTCCGCTCTCCCCTCCCCTCTCCCCCTTGCTCTCCCCTCTGGCCTCGTCCCTCCTCCGCCCTCCCTACGGCTCTCCCCTCCCGCTCTCCCCTCCCCTCCACTCTCCCCTCCGCTCTCCCCTCCCGCTCTCCCCTCCGCTCTCCCATCCGCTCTCCCCTCCGCCCTCACCTCCGCTCTCCCCTCCGCTCTCCCCCGCCGCCCTCCCCTCCCTCTCCCTCCTGCCTTCCCCCTCCGCTCTCCTCACTGATCTCCACACTCTCACAACTTCACTCCACAGTTCAGGTGCTTGTGTGTGTGTGTGTGGTGTGTGTGTGTGTGTGTATGTGTGTGACATGCAGTATGTGAATAGTGAGTAACACGTCACATTTTCTGGCCTATCCAGACAATGGATCGATTTCTTCTGGCTGGGAACCTCGCAGCTCCGTCTACAGCGAATCAGAAGAGCCTATCGATTGCAGCAAAAAACAGTCTCATCTGAATTTAGAGTTCTCAACATGAAATCATACAAAAAACGAATTGAAATAAGACCACCTTCTCTTGGTCGCAGACGGACAAAATCACTTCCTGCTTAAAGCCTGAGTTGTAATGAGTCAGCAGGAATGTAAATGGTGTATCTGCTTAGTGGACACTGGGCAGAAACATTAAATGAAATGGTACCAGTTTTATACCCTCACTGAGTATGATCATATTTATTTTACAGTTATAAGAAAGTCATTTATGATTTGATTGTTACCATATTTAGAAAGCATTTCAATTATTTATTATTACTCACCAGAATGGTGAGAGTTGAATCTTCCTGGCAGGATAAGCATTACCAAGTATTGTTTATGGCCCTCTCGATATGTCTGTTTATGGCCCTCTCGATATGTCTGTTTATGGCCCTCTCGATATGTCTGTTTATGGCCCTCTCGATATGTCTGTTTATGGCCCTCTCGATATGTCTGTTTATGGCCCTCTCGATATGTCTGTTTATGGCCCTCTCGATATGTCTGTTTATGGCCCTCTCGATATGTCTGTTTATGGCCCTCTCGATATGTCTGTTTATGGCCCTCTCGGTATGTCTGTTTATGGCCCTCTCGGTATGTCTGTTTATGGCCCTCTCGGTATGTCTGTTTATGGCCCTCTCGGTATGTCTGTTTATGGCCCTCTCGGTATGTCTGTTTATGGCCCTCTCAGTATGTCTGTTTATGGCCCTCTCGGTATGTCTGTTTATGGCCCTCTCGGTATGTCTGTTTATGGCCCTCTCGGTATGTCTGTTTATGGCCCTCGTATGTCTGCCTCTCGGTATGTCTGTTTATGGCCCTCTCGGTATGTCTGTTTATGGCCCTCTCGGTATGTCTGTTTATGGCCCTCTCGGTATGTCTGTTTATGGCCCTCTCGGTATGTCTGTTTATGGCCCTCTCGGTATGTCTGTTTATGGCCTCTCGTATGTTGTTTATGGCCCTCTCGATATGTCTGTTTATGGCCCTCGGTATGTCTGTTTATGACCCTCGGTATGTCTGTTTATGGCCCTCTCGGTATGTCTGTTTATGGCCCCTCTCGGTATGTCTGTTTATGGCCCTCGGTATGTCTGTTTATGGCCCTCTCGGTATGTCTGTTTATGGCCCTCTCGGTATGTCTGTTTATGGCCCTCTCGGTATGTCTGTTTATGGCCCTCTCGGTATGTCTGTTTATGGCCCTCTCGGTATGTCTGTTTATGGCCCTCTCGGTATGTCTGTTTATGGCCCTCGGTATGTCTGTTTATGGCCCTCTCAGTATGTCTGTTTATGGCCCTCTCGGTATGTCTGTTTATGGCCCTCTCGGTATGTCTGTTTATGGCCCTCTCGGTATGTCTGTTTATGGCCCTCAGTATGTCTGTTTATGGCCCTCTCGGTATGTTCTGTTTATGGCCCTCTCGGTATGTCTGTTTTTGGCGGGAAATCTACATTTTGACATTACATTTAACCTGACAAGGCCTTTAGTAGAGACTGTGTTCACGAGTGAGGGAAATCAGGCATGGGCTGTATGAGGGACCCCCCTCATCTCCTCCTACCCCCCTCCCTCATCTACCCCCCCTCATCTCCTCCTACCCCCGTCATCTCCTCCTACCCCCGTCATCTCCTCCTACCCCCCCTTCATCTCTCCTACCCCCCCCCTCATCTCCCTCCTACCCCCCTCATCTCCTCCTACCCCCCTCATCTCCTCCTACCCCCCTCATCCCTCCTACCCCCCCTCATCTCCTCCTACCCCCCTCATCTCCTCCTACCCCCCTCATCTCCTCCTACCCCCCCTCATCTCCTCCTACCCCCCCCATCTCCTCCTACCCCCCTCATCTCCTCCTACCCCCCCTCATCTCCTCCTACCCCCCTCATCTCCTCCTACCCCCCTCATCTCCTCCTACCCCCCTCATCTCCTCATACCCCCCCCCCCCATCTCCTCCTACCCCCATGTCTTTCTCTTTGCCAATAAAGAAGGTTAAAAAGCTAGATGTAACTCCATTCGTCTCAGCTCAGGTCTGTTTTCCAGTGACAGACTAGATAAGTGTATTAATACGTCTCTGTTTTGTGTTAACCTGCTCTAATTTCATCTGTGTGAAAGAAACGGTCTGTTCTGTCAGTATAACTTCATCAGTAGGAGATGGATGCAGGGCGGACCCACTCTCCTGCATGCTGCTGGGTTATCTAAAGAACATTGAGCAGGGCTCGCTAGTCTCTCTGGGCAGTGGTTTAACACGCTACACACATCAACAGGAAATCATTCATATCACATGTAATAAGGTGTTTAATGTCCCCGCCGTGCTGCGTGGGATCACTAACACAAGATCCAATCCTACGACACCGGCTCTGACGCTCGTCGGATGTGGCAGGGCTTGAGAACTATCACCGATTACTAAGGGAAATCCAGCCGAGAGCTGCCAAGTGTCGTGAGCCTACCAGACGAGCTAAATGCCTTCTATGCTTCTAGGGAAGCAACCCTGAACCATGCATGAGATCACCAGCTGTTCCGGTCGACTGTGTGATCACGCTCTCTGTTGCCTATGTGAGTAAGACCTTTAAACAGGATAATATTCACAAGGCCGCTGGGCCAGACAGATTACCAGGACGCATACTCAGAGCATGTGACCAACTGGCAGGTTTCTTCACTGACATTTTCAACCTCTCCCTGACCCAGTTTGTAATACCAACATGTTTCAAGCAGACCATCATAGTCCCTGTGTCCAAGAACCCGAAGGTAACCTGTCTAAATGACTACCGCCCCATAGCATCATCTTTGTTAAAACCTCTTGCGATGAGCAATCCCGGATCCGGGAGCGTAATCATAGCCTCAAACGAATTAGCATAACGCAGCGGACATAAATACCCCTAGAAACTTTTCCTATTCATGAAAATCGCAAATGAAATATATTCAAACACTTTTGTTAACAACACTGTCATCTCAGATTTTCAAAATATGCTTTACAGCCAACGCTAGACAAGCATTTGTGTAAGTTTATCATGGCATAATGCTATGCTAGGCTCTGCTGGCAGCAGGCAACATTTTCACGAAAATAAGAAAAGCAACCAAATTAAATAATTTACCTTTGAAGAACTTCAGATGTTTTCACTCAGGAGACTCCCAGTTAGATAGCAAATGTTCCTTTTTTCCAAAAATGTTATTTCTGTAGGCGAAATAGCTCCCGTTTGTTCATCATGCTTGGCTGAGAAATCGACCGGAAAATGCTACCACTACAACCAAACTTTTTTCCAAATTAGCTCCATAATATCGACAGAAACACGGCAAACGTTGTTTAGGATCCATCCTCAAGGTGTTTTTAACAAATATATTCGATAATATATCCGTCGAGGCAATTGGTTTCTCATAAGAAGCGATTGGAAAAATGGCTACCTCAGTATTTTACGCAAGATTTTCTGCGGGAGACACCATGTGACCACTTGCTAAATATGGTCCCTTACGGCTATTCTTCAATGGAAATGCGTAAAAAGACGCCACAATGCTGTAGACACCTTGGGGAATACGTGGAAAACGTAAGCTCATTCGTAGCTCATTCACAGCCATATAAGGAGTCATTGGCATGAGGCGGTTTTAAAAAATGCGGCACTTCCTGGTTGGATTTTTATCTGGGTTTCGCCTGTAACATCAGTTCTGTGGCACTCACAGACAATATCTTTGCAGTTTTGGAAACGTCAGAGTGTTTTTTCCCCCAAAGCTATTAATTATATGCATAGTCGAGCATCTTTTCGTGACAAAATATCTTGTTTAAAACGGGAACGTTTTTCATCCAAAAATTAAAATAGCGCCCCCTAACACTTAACTGGTTTTAAACCCTTTTTCGTGATATCCAATTGGTAGTTACAGACTTGGGAGAGGCAAAGGTCGAGAGCCATGCTTCCTCCGAAACACGACCCTGCCAAGCATCACTGCTTGCTGACACACTGCTTGCTTAACCCGGAAGTCAGCCGCGCCATTGTGTGTCGGAGGAAACACCGTCCAACTGGCGACCGTGTCAGCGTGCATGCGCCCGGCCACCTACTTGAGAATGCTGTTTGTTGACTACAGCCCAGCGTTCAATACCATCAATACCAATACCATAGTGCCCTCATACCATAGTGCCCTCATACCATAGTGCCCTCATACCATAGTGCCCTCAAAGCTGATCACTAAGCTAAGGATCCTGGGACTAAACACCTCCCTCTGCAACTGGATCCTGGACTTCCTGATGGGCCTCCCACAAGTAGTGAGGGTAGGCAACAACATCCGCAACGCTGACCCTCAACACGGGGCCCCCTCAGGGGTACGTGCTCAGTCCCCTCCTGTACTCCCTGTTCACCCACGACTGCGCGGCCAGGCACAACTCCAACACCATCATTAAGTCTGCAGACGACACAACAGTGGTAGGTAGACCTGATCACCGACAACGATGAGACAATCTATAGGGAGGAGGTCAGAGACCTGGCAGTGTGGTGCCAGGACAACAACCATAACTGTTTTCCTAAATCCTGTCTGAAGATGGTTTCAAATCTCCGTCTCTCTACTGTCTTCCTAAATCATGTCTGAAGACGGTTTCAAATCTCCCGCTCTACTGTCTTCCTAAATCCTGTCTGAAGACGGTTTCAAATCTCCCTCTCTCCTGTCTTCCTAAATCCTGTCTGAAGACGGTTTCAAATCTCCGTCTCTCCTGTCTTCCTAAATCCTGTCTGAAGACGGTTTCAAATCTCCCTCTCTCCTGTCTTCCTAAATCCTGTCTGAAGACGGTTTCAAATCTCCGTCTCTCTACTGTCTTCCTAAATCCTGTCTGAAGACGGTTTCAAATCTCCCTCTCTACTGTCTTCCTAAATCCTGTCTGAAGACGGTTTCAAATCTCCGTCTCTCTACTGTCTTCCTAAATCCTGTCTGAAGACGGTTTCAAATCTCCGTCTCTCTACTGTCTTCCTAAATCCTGTCTGAAGACGGTTTCAAATCTCCGTCTCTCTACTGTCTTCCTAAATCCTGTCTGAAGACGGTTTCAAATCTCCGTCTCTCCTGTCTTCCTAAATCCTGTCTGAAGACGGTTTCAAATCTCCCTCTCTACTGTCTTCCTAAATCCTGTCTGAAGACGGTTTCAAATCTCCGTCTCCCCTGTGTATTACAAAGGTACAGATGGTTGACCCCCCCCCCCCCCCCCCCCCCCACCCAATTTCCTCATTTGGTTTCATATTTCACCACAATTTTCTTGGTGTTCTATCCCTAAACCCCGATCTTCTTCTTCTTCTCTCTGCATCAATGACTTCCTGTCCACTCCAGACGTCTTGGAGAGACTACAGAGGTTTCTAATTGTTCCTAATTGTTTCTAATTATCTTGGTTGAAGACACCACGGTTAGATGCATAATATGCAGACCTGTAGTTTTTGTGTTTTAATCAACTTAAAACTGAACAAAAAACATGATTTATGTTAATTCATGTTCATTGAATATTATGGATATCAACACACTATCCGCATGTGATTCAATGCAACCCAGGCTTATTATCAGCATAATGGGCTTATTATCAGCATAACGGGCTTATTAGGAGCATACCGGGCTTATTAGGAGCATACTGGGCATATTATCAGCTTACTGGGCTTAGTATCAGCATAACGGGCTTATTAGGAGCATACTGGGCCTATTAGGAGCATACTGGGCTTATTAGGAGCATACTGGGCTTATTAGGAGCATACTGGGCTTATTATGAGCATACCTGGCTTATTAGGAGCATACTGGGCCTATTAGGAGCATACTGGGCTTATTAGGAGCATACTGGGCTTATTAGGAGCATACTGGGCTTATTAGGAGCATACTGGGCTTATTAGGAGCATACTGGGCATATTAGGAGCATACTGGGCTTAGTATCAGCATAACGGGCTTATTAGGAGCATACTGGGCTTATTAGGAGCATACTGGGCTTATTAGGAGCATACTGGGTTTAATGGGAGCATACTATGTTTTTAATAGGAGCATACTGGGCTTAATGGGGGCTTAAGTTGTCGTTACTCAGTACTGGTACCCCGTGTATATAGCCTAGTTATCATTACTCAGTACTGGTACCCTGTGTATATGGCCTAGTTATCATTACTCAGTACTGGTACCTTGTGTATAGACTAGTTATCATTACTCAGTACTGGTACCCCTTGTATATAGCCTTGTTATCATTACTCAGTACTGGTACCCCTTGTATATAGCCTAGTTATCATTACTCAGTACTGGTACCCCTTGTATATAGCCTAGTTATCATTACTCATTATTAGGGACTTGGTACTGGTACCCCTTGTATATAGCCTAGTTATCATTACTCATTATTAGGGACTTGGTACTGGTACCCCTTGTATATAGCCTAGTTATCATTACTCATTATTAGGGACTTGGTACTGGTACCCCTTGTATATAGCCTAGTTATCATTACTCATTATTAGGGACTTGGTACTGGTACCCCTTGTATATAGCCTAGTTATCATTACTCATTATTAGGGACTTGGTACTGGTACCCCTTGTATATAGCCTAGTTATCATTACTCATTATTAGGGACTTGGTACTGGTACCCTGTGTATATAGCCTAGTTATCATTACTCATTATTAGGGACTTGGTACTGGTACCCCTTGTATATAGCCTAGTTATCATTACTCATTATTAGGGACTTGGTACTGGTACTTCTTGTATATAGCCTAGTTATCATTACTCATTATTAGGGACTTGGTACTGGTACCCCTTGTATATAGCCTAGTTATCATTACTCATTATTAGGGACTTGGTACTGGTACCCCTTGTATATAGCCTAGTTATCATTACTCATTATTAGGGACTTGGTACTGGTACCCCTTGTATATAGCCTAGTTATCATTACTCATTATTAGGGACTTGGTACTGGTACCCCTTGTATATAGCCTAGTTATCATTACTCATTATTAGGGACTTGGTACTGGTACCCCTTGTATATAGCCTAGTTATCATTACTCATTATTAGGGACTTGGTACTGGTACCCCTTGTATATAGCCTAGTTATCATTACTCATTATTAGGGACTTGGTACTGGTACCCCTTGTATATAGCCTAGTTATCATTACTCATTATTAGGGACTTGGTACTGGTACCCCTTGTATATAGACTAGTTATCATTACTCATTATTAGGGACTTGGTACTGGTACCCCTTGTATATAGCCTAGTTATCATTACTCATTATT
>NC_034179.2:7018338-7030838 GCF_002021735.2 Oncorhynchus kisutch | reverse complement strand
CCAACACCACTTTCCATCAGTTTGTATAGCAGACCCTCATGCCAAATTGAGTCGAAGGCTTTTTTGAAATCAACAAAGCATGAGAAGACTTTGCCTTTGTTTTGGTTTGTTTGTTTGTCAATTAGGGTGTACAGGGTGAATACATGGTCTGTTGTATGATCATTTGGTAAAAAGCCAATTTGACATTTGCTCAGTACATTGTTTTCATTGAGGAAATGTATGAGTCTGCTGTTAATGATAATGCAGAGGATTTTCCCAAGGTTACTGTTGACGCATATTCCACGGTAGTTATTGGGGTCAAATTTGTCTCCACTTTTGTGGATTGGGGTGATCAGACCTTGGTTCCAAATATTGGGGAAGATGCCAGAGCTAAGGATGATGTTAAAGAGTTTTAGTATAGCCAATTGGAATTTGTTGTCTGTATATTTGATCATTTCATTGAGGATACCATCAACACCACAGGCCTTTTTGGGTTGGAGGGTTTTTATTTTGTCCTGTAGTTCTTTCAATGTAATTGTAGAATCCAGTGGGTTCTGGAATCCAGTGTGTTCTAGAATCCAGTGTGTTCTGGTCTTTAATAGTTGATTCTAAGATCTGTATTTGATCATGTATATGTTTTTGCTGTTTGGTCTTTGTTATAGAGACAAAAAGATTGGAGAAGTGGTTTATACACACATCTCCATTTTGGATAGATAATGTTTTTGCTCTTTATTCTTTGTTATAGTTATCTCTCTGTCTCTGTCCATCTCTCTGTCTCTGTCCATCTCTCTGTCTCTGTCCATCTCTCTGTCTCTGTCCATCTCTCTGTCTCTGTCCATCTCTCTGTCTCTCTCTCTGTCTGTATCTCTGTCTCTGTCCATCTCTCTGTCTCTGTCTCTCTGTCTCTGTCCATCTCTCTGTCTCTCTGTCTCTGTCTCTGTCCATCTCTCTGTCTGTATCTCTGTCTCTGTCCATCTCTCTGTCTCTCTCTCTGTCTGTATCTCTGTCTCTGTCCATCTCTCTGTCTCTGTCTCTCTGTCTCTGTCCATCTCTCTGTCTCTCTGTCTCTGTCTCTGTCCATCTCTCTGTCTCTGTCCATCTCTCTGTCTCTGTCCATCTCTCTGTCTCTCTGTCTCTGTCCATCTCTCTGTCTCTCTCTCTGTCTGTATCTCTGTCTCTGTCCATCTCTCTGTCTCTGTCTCTCTGTCTCTGTCCATCTCTCTGTCTCTCTGTCTCTGTCTCTGTCCATCTCTCTGTCTGTATCTCTGTCTCTGTCCATCTCTCTGTCTCTGTCCCTCTCTCTGTCTCTGTCTCTCTGTCTCTGTCCATCTCTCTGTCTCTCTCTATGTCCATCTCTCTGTCTCTGTCTCTCTGTCTCTGTCCATCTCTCTGTCTCTCTCTCTGTCCATCTCTCTCTCTCTGTCTCTGTCCATCTCTCTGTCTCTCTCTCTGTCTGTATCTCTGTCTCTGTCCATCTCTCTGTCTCTGTCCATCTCTCTGTCTCTGTCTGTCTCTCTGTCTCTGTCCCTCTCTCTGCAAAAGCACCGTGGATTACGGGCCACTATCGCTCGCTCTAATCCTGTAAAATGGATTTATTAAAGTAGACCCACTCTTCTACACTCTGCTGTGTGTGTGTGTGTGTGTGTGCGTTTCTGCCTGTGTATATATGTTCATGAATGCGTTCTTGTGTGCGTATGTATGTATGTGTGTGTGTGTGTGTGTGTGTGTGCCCCAGAATAAGCTAAAAGCGACCGTATACTTTGAGCCGTGGCCCAACTAGGACGAAGAGAGAAAAGAGAGTTCCCAGAACATTTGTCAGGTTGAGCTATGAATGTTTGTTGTATAAAAACATTTGTTTGACGTTGCGAGAACGTTCCCTAAACACATTTCGTCTGTTCTTTAAAGGTTCCCAGAATGTTTCATTTGGTTGCGGGAACGTTGTGGTGACGTCACTAGAGATATGTTCCCACAACACAAAAACTATTCAGTTGTGCGGATGATTCTACAATGTTTATTTTAGATAATACAATAATCATCCCCTGTGGTCCGTTTTACAGATTTAGTAAGACGTTATCGTCCTTTTGTGCCTTTTTTTCAAATAGATTATTGTTTCATTGAATATTAAGACATGTAATATTCTTCCTACTTCTTCCTGTGAAGCGGCTCGTCATTTACATCACGTTCAGGAAATGAAAACGTGAAGCGGCTCGTCATTTACATCACGTTCAGGAAATGAAAACGTGAAGCGGCTCGTCATTTACATCACGTTCAGGAAATGAAAACGTGAAGCGGCTCGTCATTTACATCACGTTCAGGAAATGAAAACGTGAAGCGGCTCGTCATTTACATCACGTTCAGGAAATGAAAACGTGAAGCCGTTTTCTAGGTTTACAAATGTTTCTGAAGTTAGTACAGTACAGACAGACAGACAGACAGACAGACAGACAGACAGACAGACAGACAGACAGAAAGACAGACAGACAGACAGACAGACAGACAGACAGACAGACAGACAGACAGACAGACAGACAGACAGACAGACAGACAGACAGACAGACAGACAGGCAGGCAGACAGACAGGCAGGTGTAAACAGACAGACAGACAGACAGACAGACAGACAGACAGACAGACAGACAGACAGACAGACAGACAGACAGACAGACAGACAGACAGACAGACAGACAGACAGACAGACAGACAGACAGACAGACAGACAGACAGGTAACAGACAGACAGGCAGACAAACAGACAGGTGTAACAGACAGACAGGCAGGTGTAACAGACAGACAGACAGACTTGTTTAGGTATGTACTCAGTTCTCCACAACTTGTTTATGCAGGTACTCAATTCTCTACAACTTGTTTAGGTAGGTACTCAATTCTCTACAACTTGTTTAGGTAGGTACTCAATTCTCTACAACTTGTTTAGGTAGGTACTCAGTTCTCCACAACAGTCTGGTTCTGCACAAACTAAATACACTTTGTCTCCAGTCTCTTCGGAAGAGTGGGTTCAAATCCAACTGCTTCCAACCACCGTAGCCTTAAGAGGAGTTGTACGCTAATCTGTATGTATTTTGACTTGTTAAGTGATGAGCAGAGTGGTATCCACCTGGTGAGAGGCCCAGGGCTGAAGTCAACTATCCTCCATATGAGACCAATCCCACCAGGTGTTCACTCATATGTGTGTATGTTGAGAGAAGAGCAGAAATACACTGGTGTCCGTCCACCTGGTTGAGTTATGAATGGGACAGTCAGTGGTCAGCAACACCTGTATATACAGTATATACATATATACTGTGTAGAGAACTGATTACAGCTTCCTGATTGACTCCTTCACTCAGGCACAGACCGGGAGACACACAACCAGGGCGGTGACTGACTTTGACTTGAGTACTGAATTCTGTCCTTACTCCACACATGTTTCCTGTTTTAAGAGGAAGTCTAGTTTGATTTAAGAGGTAGTCTAGTTTGATTTAAGAGGTAGTCTAGTTTGATTTAAGAGGTAGTCTAGTTTGATTTAAGAGGTAGTTTAGTTTGATTTAAGACGTAGACTGTTAGTGACTCTCCACACTGTAGACTAGGTAGTGCCTCTCCACACTGTAGACTAGGTAGTGACTCTCCACACTGTAGACTAGGTAGTGCCTCTCCACACTGTAGACTAGGTAGTGCCTCTCCACACTGTAGACTAGGTAGTGACTCTCCATACTGTTGACTAGGTAGTGACTCTCCATACTGTTGACTAGGTAGTGACTCTCCACACTGTTGACTAGGTAGTGATTCTCCATACTGTTGACTAGGTAGTGACTCTCCACACTGTAGACTAGGTAGTGACTCTCCATACTGTAGACTAGGTAGTGACTCTCCACACTGTAGACTAGGTAGTGACTCTCCACACTGTAGACTAGGTAGTGACTCTCCACACTGTAGACTAGGTAGTGACTCTCCACGCTGTAGACTAGGTAGTGACTCTCCATACTGTTGACTAGGTAGTGACTCTCCACACTGTTGACTAGGTAGTGACTCTCCATACTGTTGACTAGGTAGTGACTCTCCACACTGTAGACTAGGTAGTGACTCTCCACACTGTAGACTAGGTAGTGACTCTCCACAGCTCCCAGAGTGTTCTGTAACAGCTGGGATGTTTGCATTGTGTTCTCTGCACGCTATCAATGGTGTCAGATTAACTCTACAGTGTGAGTAAGTTCTCCTCTATTCACGGACACAAAGGACGGTTTTCTGAAGAACCAAGAAATAAAGAGAACAAAGAAGGTGTTTAATCAAGATATTTGACTCTACACCAGTTCAGGGTGTGAGAGACATCGAGACACATCATGTCAGTCAGTTTTGACTACACCGGGGTACACGGTAATCCTGATTGTCACGGTTGTCGTAGGAACGGGACCAAGGCGCAGCGGAGGTTGAGTTCCACATAATTATTTCAAAAGTGAAACTTAAAGAAAAAACAAACAAACAAACAAACAATAAACGAACAACGAACCGTGACTACGTGGTACACAAACACAAACACAAAATAATATCCCACAAAACACAGGGTGGGAAAAATATCTACTTAAATATGATCCCCAATGAGAGACAACGATTACCAGCTGCCTCTAATTGGGAATCATACACAAAACACCAACATAGAAAATATAAACTAGAACACCAACATAGAAATGATTAAGCTAGAATACCCCCTAGTCACGCCCTGACCTACTACACCATCGAGAAACAATGGCACTCTGTGGTCAGGGCGTGACACTGATGCACAATGCAAAACAAAATATACTGTATTATTATAATATAATATTTATTACAATTATTACAATTGATCGTTGTTTTCTTATCTACATTCATCCAATAATATGAATCGATTAATTAGGATTAAAGTGGCAATCAGCAGTAGAGACTATAGCAAACTCCTCCCCAGTTTCAGTAAAACGCTGAGGAACAGGACTGAAGAAATCTAACCAAACTTGTGTTTTTAGGCTTTGTGTTTAAAGTGGTATTTTATTTTATGTAAAACATTCTATATATATATAATCAATGTGTTTCATGTTAATCTGTGTGCCTTAGATTTCAGTAGTAAACGTTGAGGTTATTATCAGGTTATGAAAGTGAGGAAAAATGGCCGATTTTAATCCATATTTTAGCTGCTGGCGGTAGATGTAAATAGTTAACAAGGTAAAGTCACTACGGTTCTTTAAGTCTCATGTTCTCTCTTTGTTTCTGTCTTCTTGTAGACATGGGGGACAGAGCCAGTGCAGGGACGTGGGGACATAGAGGTGCCCCTTCAAAGGTGAGTTCCAAAGACAAACATAGCAGTGTAATGTGTAATACCTGAGGAAATATGTCGAAGCAGGAAATCTAGACACGTTACTCTACAACCTGTAATATATACAACCTGTAATATATACAACCTGTAATATATACAACCTGTAATATATACAACCTGTAATATATACAACCTGTAATATATACAACCTGAAATATATACAACCTGTAATATATATATCCTGAAATATATACAACCTGAAATATACTGTCCTGACCCAGTACTGTAACTATCCTGACCCAGTACTGTAACTATCCTGACCCAGTACTGTAACTGTCCTGACCCAGTACTGTAACTATCCTGACCCAGTACTGTAACTATCCTGACCCAGTACTGTAACTGTCCTGACCCAGTACTGTTACTATCCTGACCCAGTACTGTTACTGTCCTGACCCAGTACTGTTACTGTCCTGACCCAGTACTGTTACTGTCCTGACCCAGTACTGTTACTATCCTGACCCAGTACTGTTACTGTCCTGACCCAGTACTGTTACTGTCCTGACCCAGTACTGTTACTATCCTGACCCAGTACTGTTACTATCCTGACCCAGTACTGTAACTATCCTGACCCAGTACTGTTACTATCCTGACCCAGTACTGTTACTATCCTGACCCAGTACTGTTACTATCCTGACCCAGTACTGTTACTATCCTGACCCAGTACTGTTACTATCCTGATCCAGTACTGTTACTGTCCTGACCCAGTACTGTTACTATCCTGACCCAGTACTGTTACTATCCTGACCCAGTACTGTTACTATCCTGACCCAGTACTGTTACTATCCTGATCCAGTACTGTTACTATCCTGACCCAGTCAGTTCTCTCTCTCTGTTCCAGAGTTATGCTGATGGTTCCCAGTACACTCACATGACTAGCCGTGAAATGGGCTCCCACCCACACGACAACATCTCTCCTCCATACCTCAACTCCAGACTAACAGGTAAGAGATGTTTTACCAAGATGAATTGTATTGGAGGAGAGAGGCCATGCAAATGGCTACATGACAAATCACTGTTTTTTTTAGAAGGGTAAAAAAACAGAAATGAGAAACAAACACACAGTACAATATTCTTTGGAAAGTCAATGAACAGCTTCAGAGATACCTTCCAGTCTGTTTGGGATTGATTTATTGAACCAGGCAAGTCATTTAATTAAGAACAAAATTCTTATTTAAAATGACTGCCTACCGGGGAACAGTGGGTTAACTGCCTTGTTCAGGGGCAGAACGTCCTATTTTTTGTCAGCTCGGGGATTCGATCTAGCAACGTCTACGGTTCCTAGTCCAACCCTCTAACCACTAGGCTACCTGCCGACCCCAGGACTCACCAGTAGAACTACCACTCAGCCACACAGAAGTGAGAAGTTGTGAAGTTTTTCTAATTCTCATGTATCCAGTCTGAGAAAAATGACCCGGATGTGTCTTGTAAGCAAACTCTTGTCCTTTACCTTTCCTGTAAGTGGCTCACACAGTCAGTCAATGACGAAGGGCATTTAGCTAAACAGCTAAACACACTGTCTGCGTCACAAATAGAACCCTATTCTCTACACTGTGCACTACATTTGGACCAGGCCTCATAAAAAGGGGACACAACACAGAAGTCAGGTGACTTGATGTTTATCAGTTCCTCTCTTTCCTCACCCCCTCTCTTTCCTCACCCCCTCTCTTTCCTCAGTTCCTCTCTTTCCTCACCCCCTCTCTTTCCTCAGTTCCTCTCTTTCCTCACCCCCTCTCTTTCCTCAGTGCCTCTCTTTCCTCACCCCTTCTCTTTCCTCACCCCCTCTCTTTCCTCAGTTCCTCTCTTTCCTCAGTCCCTCTCTTTCCTCAGTTCCTCTCTTTCTCACCCCCTCTCTTTCTCACCCCCTCTCTTTCCTCAGTTCCTCTCTTTCCTCAGTTCTTCTCTTTCCTCACGCCCCTCTCGTTCCTCAGTGCCTCTCTTTCATCACCCCTCTCTTTCCCTCACCCCCCTCTCTTTCCTCAGTTCCCTCTCTTTCCTCAACCCCCGCTCTTTCCTCAGTTCCTCTCTTTCCTCACCCCGCTCTTTCTCACCCCCTCTCTTTCCTCACCCCCTCTCTTTCCTCAGTTCCTCTCTTTCCCTCACCCCCTCTCTTTCCTCAGTTCCTCTCTTTCCTCACCCCTCCTCTTTCCTCAGTTCCTCTCTTTCCTCACCGCCCTCTCTTTCCTCCAGTTCCTCTCTTTCCTCACCCCCTCTCTTTCCTCAGTTCCTCTCTTTCCTCACCCCCTCTCTTCTCCTCACCCCTCTCTTTCCTCAGTTCCTCTCTTTCCTCACCCCCTCTCTTTCCTCAGTTCCTCTCTTTTCTCACCCCCTCTCTTTCCTCACCCCCTCTCTTTCCTCACCCCCTCTCTTTCTCACCCCCTCTCTTTCCTCACCCCCTCTCTTTCCTCAGTTCCTCTCTTTCCTCACCCCCTCTCTTTCCTCAGTTCCTCTCTTTTCTCACCCCCTCTCTTTCCTCACCCCCTCTCTTTCCTCAGTTCCTCTCTTTCCTCACCCCCTCTCTTCCTCACCCCCTCTCTTTCCTCACCCCCTCTCTTTCCTCGGTTGGCGTTTTAACTGAATGCTCTCTTAACTCTCTCGGGCCGGTCAACTGAGGCGGTAACGGAACACAAGGCGAGCGTTGGCCTTAGCCGTAGTGTGTGTGTGCGTGTGTGTGTGCGTGCGCGTGTGTGCGTGTGTGTGTGTGCGTGCGTGCGTGCGTGCGTGCATGCGTGTGTGTGTGTGTGTGTGTGTGTATGCCTGTCTACTGTCCCCTCAAGTTGTGAGCCAGTGGCCACTGGCACAGATAATGTATCTTTTGACATGAATACCAGAAGCCTAATTAAACTTGACTTGCTCCATGAAATACATTGAGTGGACAAAACATTAAGAACACCTGCTCTTTCAGTGACACAGACTTGCCAGGGGAATCCAGGTGAATCCAGGTGAAAGGTACGATTCCTTATTGATGTCACTTGTTAAATCCACTTCAATCAGTGTTGATGAAGGGGAGGAGACATGTTAAAGAAGGATTTTTAAGCCCTGAGACAATTGAGACATGGATTGTATATGTGTGCCATTCAGAGGGTGAATGGGCAAGACAACATATTGAAGTGTCTTTGAACAGGATATGGTAGTAGGTGCCAGACGCATTGGTTTTAGTCTGTCAACAACTGCACAGCTGCTGGGTTTATCATACACAACCGTTCCCTGTGTGTATCAAGAATGATCCACCACCTAAAGGACATCACGCCAACTTGACACGACTGTGGGAAGGAAGCATTGGAGTCAACATGGACCAGCATCCCTGTGGAACGCTTTCAACACCTTGTAGAGAGAGAGAGAGAGAGAGAGAGAGAGGTGTGTTTCAGGTAGAGGAAGGAGAGAGAGAGAGAGAGAGAGAGAGAGAGGTGTGTTTCAGGTAGAGGGAGGAGAGAGAGGTGTGTTTCTGGTGGAGGGAGGAGAGAGAGAGAGAGAGAGAGAGAGAGAGAGAGAGAGAGAGAGAGAGGTGTGTTTCTGGTGGAGGGAGGAGAGAGAGAGAGAGAGAGAGAGAGAGAGAGAGAGGTGTTTCTGGTGGAGGGAGGAGAGAGAGAGAGAGAGAGAGAGAGAGAGAGGTGTGTTTCTGGTAGAGGGAGGAGAGAGAGAGGGAGAGGTGTGTTTCTGGTGGAGGGAGGAGAGAGAGAGAGGGAGAGGGAGAGAGAGAGAGAGAGAGAGAGAGAGAAGAGAGAGCTGTGTTTCAGGTAGAGGGAGGAGAGAGAGAGAGGTGTGTTTCTGGTGGAGGGAGGAGAGAGAGAGAGAGAGAGAGAGAGAGAGAGAGAGAGAGAGAGAGAGAGAGAGAGAGAGAGGTGTTTCTGGTAGAGGGAGGAGAGGGAGAGAGAGAGGTGTGTTTCTGGTAGAGGGAGGAGAGAGAGAGAGAGAGAGAGAGAGAGAGAGAGAGAGCTGTGTTTCAGGTAGAGGGAGGAGCGAGAGAGAGGTGTATTGCCACAAGAAAAGGGCAACCAGTGAAGAACAAACACCATTGTAAATACAACCCATATTTATGTTTATTTATTTTCCCTGTTTGCACTTTAACCATTTGTACATCGTTACAACACTGTATATATATAATATGACATGTGAAATGTCTTTATTCTTTTGAAACTTCTGTATGTGTAATGTTTACTGTTAATTTTTTTATTTTTTTCACTTTATATATTATCTACCCTCACTTGCTTTGGCAATGTTAACACATGTTTCCCTTAACAATAAAGCCCCTTGAATTGAATTGAGAGGTGTGTTTCTGGTAGAGGGAGTTCTGTTCTCTCTACCACCTGGTCTGTTTCTCTATACCACCTGGTCTGTTCTCTATACCACCTGGTCTGTTCTCTCTACCACCTGGTCTGTTCTCTCTACCACCTGGTCTGTTCTCTCTACCACCTGGTCTGTTCTCTCTACCACCTGGTCTGTTCTCTCTACCACCTGGTCTGTTCTCTATACCACCTGGTCTGTTCTCTCTACCACCTGGTCTGTTCTCTCTACCACCTGGTCTGTTCTCTTTACCACCTGGTCTGTTCTCTCTACCACCTGGTCTGTTCTCTATACCACCTGGTCTGTTCTCTATACCACCTGGTCTGTTCTCTCTACCACCTGGTCTGTTCTCTCTACCACCTGGTCTGTTCTCTCTACCACCTGGTCTGTTCTCTATACCACCTGGTCTGTTCTCTATACCACCTGGTCTGTTCTCTCTACTACCACCTGGTCTGTTCGTCCTCCTCTGACCACCTGGTCCTGTTCTCTATACCAACCATGGTCTGGTTCTCTATACCACCATGGTCTGTTCTCTTCTAAACCACCTGGTCGGTTCTCTCATACCACCTGGTCTGTTCGCTATACCACCTGGTCCTGTTCTCTATACCACCTGGTCTGTTCTCCTATACCAACCTGGTCTGTTCTCTATACCACCTGGTCTGTTCCTTCTCATAACCACCTGGTCTAGTTCTCTACACCTGGTCTGTCTCCTCTCTACCACCCCTGGGTCTGTTCTTCTACCACTCTGGTCTCGCTATCTCTCTACCACCTTGGTCTGTTCTCTATACCACCTGGTCTGTTCTCTATACCACCTGGTCTGTTTTCTACCACCTGGTCTGTTCTCTACCACCTGGTCTGTTCTCTATACCACCTGGTCTGTTCTCTATACCACCTGGTCTGTTTACTACCACCTGGTCTGTTCTCTACAGATAAGTTCTGAGGTTTATTTTGTAGCCCTGGTTAAGAGGCTGTTTCTGAGGCTGTTTCTCTGCTGGGGGGGGGGGGGGGGGGGGAATATTTAGTTTTTTTGTTGAGATTTTTGGGGGGGAGAATTTTCTGAGGTGGATAATGCAGGTAGTAAAACGAGTCAGCTGGTTGGAGATTAATACAATACTTCCTGTCTCACCTTGATTTATATTTCAAATATTCAAATATTTCTCCTTATGATATAGTATATTATTATCATAGGATGTTACCACCATGTATCTCCCTCTGTCTGTAAAGCTGAGATCAGCCGGTATTATCCTGGTCTGGACGTGCCAGTCTATGGTCTATCATTAGCCTAGTATTGGATAGCTGACTACCATTATACTGGTCTATAGGAGCTGTGTAGTCCCAGTGCTGTGTAGTCCCAGTGCTGTGTAGTCCCAGAGCTGTATAGTCCCATTGCTGTGTAGTCCCAGAGCTGTGTAGTCCCAGAGCTGTGTAGTCCCAGTGCTGTGTAGTCCCAGAGCTGTGTAGTCCCAGAGCTGTGTAGTCCCAGAGCTGTGTAGTCCCAGAGCTGTGGAGTCCCAGAGCTGTGTAGTCCCAGAGCTGTGTAGTCCCAGAGCTGTGTAGTCCCAGAGCTGTGGAGTCCCAGAGCTGTGTAGTCCCAGAGCTGTGTAGTCCCAGAGCTGTGGAGTCCCAGAGCTGTGTAGTCCCAGAGCTGTGTAGTCCCAGAGCTGTGCAGGTGTCTGACTCTATGATCCCTCCTGTTTGAGATATTCCTTTTGAAATATGACCCTCCTTCCCCTATTCTCCTCTCCCCTCTCCTCCACTCCTCTTCCTTATTCTCTCTTTCCCCGCCACAGATGGCCCATGATGGCTGGCTAGAGGCCCACAAAAACCCTCCTCTCCTCCTTTCCCCTCCTCTCCCCCTCCTCTCCCCTTCTTTTCTCCCCCTCCTCTCCCCTCCTCTCCCCCTCCTCTCCCCCTCCTCTCCCCTCCTCTTCCCTCCTCTCCCCCTCCTCTTCCTCTTTCTTCTACTCTTGACTCCCTCCACAGTAATCTAATTTCCCTTCCTCTTGTCCCCTGTCCTCCACCCTCCCCCCCCTCCGGTCACCTCCAGTTAACCTAATTAACAGGTGTTAACTGTGCGGCCACTCACCTCCTACGTTAGGGGTCGGGGGGCTCCTCTCTCCTCTGTCCATCTCACCCCCCCGCTGTCCTCTGGAGCTCCACGTCGAGCTCCATCAACAGGGGTACTCCTCTCTGCTCTCCCCGACAAACCCCCTCCGCCGCTGGGGGCAGTGCCAAGGTCGTGCCCGGCCCTACGCTGACAGTGCCCGGAATAATCAAGTAGGGCTAAGGGGGAGTGAAGGGGGAGTGGAGAGGAGGCCACCTCCATCAACCCCCGGTTTGTGTCCCAAATAGAACCCTATTCCCTATATAGTGCACTACTTTAGACCAGAGCCCTATAGAAACCTATTCCCTATATAGTGCATTACTTTAGACCAGACGCCTATGGCACCCTATTCCCTATATAGTGCACTACTTTAGACCAGAGCCCTATGGAACCCTATTCCCTATATAGTGCACTACTTTAGACCAGAGCCCTATAGAACCCTATTCCCTATATAGTGCACTACTTTAGTCCAGAGCCCTATAGAACCCTATTCCCTACATAGTGCACTACTTTAGACCAGAGCCCTATGGAACCCAATTCCCTATATAGTGCACTACTTTAGACCAGAGGCCTATGGAACCCTATTCCCTATATATAGTGCACTAGACAGAGAGAGAGGTCAACTAGCCTCTAGTCATCATGCTATTAGACAGAGACAGAGGTCAACTAGGTCAACATATGACCAGGAAATGTTTGGAAAATAAGTACTCTACAATATTATATTATGCCTCTCTTGTAATATGTTTAATCTCAAAATGTGAAAGGCTGAGATAGCGGTCTTTGTCCTGTGTGTAGAGGTGG
>NC_034179.2:6960838-7008338 GCF_002021735.2 Oncorhynchus kisutch | reverse complement strand
TCATGAGAGGAATAGAGATGGTGGGCCCCTTGACCCCTTGACCCCTTGACCTGTAGTAGTGTAGAGATGGTGGAGCTGACCCCTTGACCTGTAGTAGTGTAGAGATGGTGGGGCTGACCCCTTGACCCCTTGACCTGTAGTGTAGCTGTAGTAGTGTAGAGATGGTGGAGCTGACCCCTTGACCTGGAGTGTAGTTGTAGTAGTGTAGAGATGGTGGGGCTGACCCCTTGACCCCTTGACCTGTAGTAGTGTAGAGATGGTGGAGCTGACCCCTTGACCCCTTGACCTGTAGTGTAGCTGTAGTAGTGTAGAGATGGTGGAGCTGACCCCTTGACCTGTAGTAGTGTAGAGATGGTGGAGCTGACCCCTTGACCTGTAGTAGTGTAGATATGGTGGAGCTGACCCCTTGACCTGTAGTTGTGTAGAGATGGTGGGGCTGACCCCTTGACCTGTAGTAGAGTAGAGATGGTGGAGCTGACCCCTTGTCCCCTTGACCTGTAGTGTAGCTGTAGTAGTGTAGAGATTGTGGAGCTGACCCTTTGGTCTGGTTTAGTCTAGGCTGTTCTGGTTTAGTTTGGGCTGGTCTGGTTTAGTCTGGTCTTGTCTAGTCTTGTTTGGTCTGGTCTGGGCTGGTCTGGTTTAGTCTGCTCTGGTTTAGTTTGGTCTGGTCTGGTTTAGTCTGGGGTGGATTAGTCTGGTCTGGTTTAGTCTGGTCTTGTCTGGTTTAGTCTGGTCTGGGCTAGTCTGGTTTAGTCTAGCCTGGATTAGTCTGGTCTGGGCTGGATTAGTCTGGGCTGGTCTGGTTTAGTCTGGTCTGGTTTAGGCTGGTCTGGTCTGGTTTAGTCTGGTCTGGTCTGGTTAGGTTGGTCTGGTCTGGTTTAGTCTGGTCTGGTCTGGTTTAGTCTGGTTTAGTCTGGTCTGGTTTAGTCTGATCTGGTCTGGTTTAGTCTGGTCTGGTCTGGTCTGGTTTAGTCTGGTGCTGCCTGCTTCCTGTCTGGTATACAGCACACAGCGATGCTGCCTGCTTCCTGTCTGGTATACAGCACACAGCGATGCTGCCTGCTTCCTGTCTGGTATACAGCACACAGCGATGCTGCCTGCTTCGTGTCTGGTATACAGCACACAGCGATGCTGCCTGCTTCCTGTCTGGTATACAGCACACAGCGATGCTGCCTGCTTCCTGTCTGGTATACAGCACACAGCGATGCTGCCTGCTTCCTGTCTGGTATACAGCACACAGCGATGCTGCCTGCTTCCTGTCTGGTATACAGCACACAGCGATGCTGCTTGCTTCCTGTCTGGCATACAGCACACAGCGATGCTGCCTGCTTCCTGTCTGGTATACAGCACACAGCGATGCTGCCTGCTTCCTGTCTGGCATACAGCACACAGCGATGCCAGTCAGAAAGGCAGGCAGCTTCTCCTCCAAACCTGGTCGCTCTGTCTGCTTCAGGTTTGGTGTGTCTGGTGTGTTAGTCCCTGTAATGGTGTGTTAGTCCCAGTCCCTGTAAGGGTGTGTTAGTCCCAGTCCCTGTAATGATGTGTTAGTCCCTGTAATGGTGTATGTGTCCCTGTAATGGTGTGTTAGTCCCAGTCCCTGTAATGGTGTGTTAGTCCCTGTAATGGTGTGTTTGTTCCAGTCCCTGTATTGGTGTATTTGTGCCAGTCCCTATAATGGTGTGTTAGTCCCAGTCCCTGTAATGGTGTGTTAGTCCCTGTAATGGTGTGTTAGTCCCAGTCCTTGTAATGGTGTGTTAATCCCAGTCACTGTAATGGTGTGTTAGTCCCAGTCACTGTAATGGTGTGTTAGTCCCTGTAATGGTGTGTTAGTCCCAGTCCCTGTAATAGTGTGTTAGTCCCAGTCACTGTAATAGTGTGTTAGTCCCAGTCACTGTAATGGTGTGTTAGTCCCAGTCCCTGTAATGGTGTGTTAGTCCCAGTCCCTGTAATGGTGTGTTAGTCCCTGTAATGGTGTGTTAGTCCCAGTCCCTGTAATGGTGTGTTAGTCCCAGTTCCTGTAATGGTGTGTTAGTCCCAGTCCCTGTAATGGTGTGTTAGTCCCTGTAATGGTGTGTTAGTCCCAGTCCCTGTAATGGTGTGTTAGTCCCAGTCCCTGTAATGGTGTGTTAGTCCCAGTCCCTGTAATGGTGTGTTAGTCCCTGTAATGGTGTGTTAGTCCCTGTAATGGTGTGTTAGTCCCAGTCCCTGTAATGGTGTGTTAGTCCCTGTAATGGTGTGTTAGTCCCAGTCCCTGTAATGGTGTGTTAGTCCCAGTCCCTGTAATGGTGTGTTAGTCCCTGTAATGGTGTGTTAGTCCCTGTAATGGTGTGTTAGTCCCTGTAATGGTGTGTTAGTCCCAGTCCCTGTAATGGTGTGTTAGTCCCAGTCCCTGTAATGGTGTGTTAGTCCCTGTAATGGTGTGTTAGTCCCTGTAATGGTGTGTTAGTTCCTGTAATGGTGTGTTAGTCCCTGTAATGGTGTGTTAGTCCCAGTCCCTGTAATGGTGTGTTAGTCCCTGTAATGGTGTGTTAGTCCCTGTAATGGTGTGTTAGTCCCAGTCCCTGTAATGGTGTGTTAGTCCCTGTAATGGTGTGTTAGTCCCAGTCCCTGTAATGGTGTGTTAGTCCCAGTCCCTGTAATGGTGTGTTAGTCCCTGTAATGGTGTGTTAGTCCCAGTCCCTGTAATGGTGTGTTAGTCCCAGTCCCTGTAATGGTGTGTTAGTCCCAGTCCCTGTAATGGTGTGTTAGTCCCAGTCCCTGTAATGGTGTGTTAGTCCCAGTCCCTGTAATGGTGTGTTAGTCCCAGTCCCTGTAATGGTGTGTTAGTCCCAGTCCCTGTAATGGTGTGTTAGTCCCAGCCCCTGTAATGGTGTGTTAGTCCCTGTAATGGTGTGTTAGTCCCAGTTCCTGATTATGTCAGTATTCCTTTGTCCATAACTACAAAAGTCCCTTTGATAAATTAAACCTAAAACCGTACAATCCACACTATCATTCGCACCGTCCAGAGAAACCTTGAAACCCGTGAATCCTGGAAAACTGCAGAGCGGTATCGACTCGGGGGGGAAACAAAAGACAAGTTTATCATGGGTTGAAATGCAGGTCTTTGGAAGGGGGGTCTGGAATACAGATTTTCCAGGCGGCGTGGTGTGTTGGCAAGACACAGAGAGCTTCCTGGCCCCTGGGCTTTGCCAGTGTGTGTGTGTGTGTGTGTTGTGTGTGTGTGTGTGTGTGTGTGTGTGTGTGTGTGTGTGTGTGTGTGTGTGTGTGTGTGTGTGTGTGTGTGTGTGTGTGTGTGTGTGTGTGTGTGTGTGTGTGTGTGTGTGTGTGTGTGTGAATGTGCGTGCGAGCGAGCATGTGCGTGCGTGTGTGTGTGCGGGCGAGTGTGTGTGTGCAAGTGTGTGTGTGCGAGTGTGTGTGTGTGTTCGTGCGTGTGTGTGTGTTCGTGCGTGTGTGTGTGTGTGTGCCAGGTTTCCCTGCTGCCGTCTCATGGCAGGGTGGTAACTCCCTTTGTTGTGCTCCCATCGACTTGCACCTAGAAGGAGATACATTAATATATATTTATATATATATATATATATATATATAGTATTTCCAGCAGTCAATGACCAAAAGCTCCTCTTTGGCCTCATGGATGCTGTTCATATTTCTCATAATTTCCTCATTAATAAAAAAAATACAATCAATTTATGACAAAAATCCGGGTGTTTCTATGTCAAACGGATTTAGTTACATTTCAGTCTTCATGTGATGTATATAAAGTGTAATATTGGGATGTAAACTCTAATTGTAATAGATGTCAACTCTATATATCTGACATGGTACAGGTGTCTTCTGTATTTTAAACCCATAACCGTGTGTGTGAGGTGGATACTTCTGTTACAAAGTAGATTTGTTTAAGACCAACAAGAAACACTCTGTTTCACCCTGATTTAGCCCACTGGAGGAAAATGTTGGCCCTATTCACGTTGGTATATTTGTGGGTATAACATCCCTGTTTATACTCTAGTACACAGGTGTAGTGTAGTTGGAGTGTAGTGGATGTGGCGTGGGACAGAAGGAGATCGTGGGGAGTTTGCCGCACCCTGTATTTCAGACCACTGCGGTTAGGTGCGGCTTTGTGTCTCTGGTGTTTTTGGTGTGTCCCCGGTACCCACTGTGATTGGCCTCGGGGCCGGTTCTGGTTCTGTGTGGACCAGGATTCCCTCTCTGTCTCACCCCCTCTGACTTGGTGTTTGGGCTGGGCTGGGCGGGCCTGGTTTTGCCCATCTCCTGGCCCCCTGTCAGACCCCTCCCTGGCCACCTGTCAGAGCCACCGTGCCAGGCGTGGTCCTCACCCTCTCCTGGCCCCTCTGGCTCCCGGGTTACTTCTTATAATAAAGAAGAGCCTTTGAAGAGTCGTTGCGAATAACGACGAGCCGCTCGCTACCTCTGCCAACTTTCTGTCTTAATTCAAGGGGCATTTTAAATTGGGCGGTGAACGGGGTAGGGGTGGGCGGTCGGCGATGGGGGGGGGGGGGTTCAACCTCGGCGGGGGGGGGGGGGGGGTTGCATATACACACACACACGCGCACACACACACACACAGACAACACACAACACGAACACACACACTCGCTCGACTCAGAGTATTAAGG
This sequence comes from Oncorhynchus kisutch, assembly GCF_002021735.2. Classification (NCBI taxonomy): domain Eukaryota; kingdom Metazoa; phylum Chordata; class Actinopteri; order Salmoniformes; family Salmonidae; genus Oncorhynchus; species Oncorhynchus kisutch. The sequence goes on along the minus strand of NC_034179.2, from coordinate 7,003,704 downwards.
AGCTAGCTGGATGCTGTGCCAATGAGAAGCTCTTCAAATTGGGGTTTTAAACCTTTTCCAACAGAGGGGGGGGATTTAGTGAGAGGGAAATCCCTGAAGACAACAACAGTTTTGTATGGATGCTAAAACGTAATTAATATTCCCCTTAAGGATAAATACTTTTAGCAAATTCTCTCTGGCTCTTTGTCTGACTGCCTTTGTTGGGATATTTGCTGGCAAGATTCAGGGCTATAAATAATTGTTGTTCTCTCAAGGTGTAGCCTAATGTGAAGCCTACTGTAACTGCACTGAATTTGACTGTTACTGTAATGTACTGTAGTTCACTGAACGGTTACTGTAATGTACTGTAGTTCACTATACTGTTACTGTAATGTACTGTAGTTCACTATACTGTTACTGTAATGTACTGCACTGTAGTTCACTATAATGTTACTGTAATGTACTGCACTGTAGTTCACTATAATGTTACTGTAATGTAATGCACTGTAGTTCACTATAATGTTACTGTAATATACTGTAGTTCACTATACGGTTACTGTAATATACTGTAGTTCACTATAATGTTACTGTACTGTAATATACTGTAGTTCACTATGCTGTTACTGTAATGTACTGTAGTTCACTATACTGTTACTGTAATATACTGTAGTTCACTATGCTGTTACTGTAATGTACTGCACTGTAGTTCACTATAATGTTACTGTAATGTACTGCACTGTAGTTCACTATAATGTTACTGTAATGTAATGCACTGTAGTTCACTATAATGTTACTGTAATATACTGTAGTTCACTATACGGTTACTGTAATATACTGTAGTTCACTATAATGTTACTGTACTGTAATATACTGTAGTTCACTATGCTGTTACTGTAATGTACTGTAGTTCACTATACTGTTACTGTAATATACTGTAGTTCACTATGCTGTTACTGTAATGTAATGTAGTTCACTGAACTGTTCTGTTCTGTAATGTAATATACTGTAGTTAACTTTTCTGTACTTTCATATACTCTAATATACTGTAGTTAAATATACTGCACTGTTCTGTTTCTCACTATGCTATACTGTACTGTACTGTAGTTCACTATACTGTACTGTACTGTATTGTAGTTCACTATGCTATACTATACTGTACTGTAGTTCACTATGCTATACTATACTATACTGTAGTTCACTATGCTATACTATACTATACTGTACTATTCTATACTATACTGTACTGTTCTGTACTGTACTGTATATACTGTACTGTCTATACTATACTATACTGTACTGTTCTGTACTGTTCTGTGCCGTACTGTACTGTCTATACTATGCTATACTATACTGTGCTGTGATGTGCCATACTATACTGTACTGTACTATTCTATACTATACTGTACTATTCTATACTATACTGTACTATTCTATACTATACTATACTATACTGTACTGTACTATTCTATACTATACTGTACTATTCTATACTATACTGTACTATTCTATACTATACTGTACTATTCTATACTATACTATTCTATACTATACTGTACTATTCTATACTATACTGTACTATTCTATACTATACTATTCTATACTATACTATACTATTCTATTCTATACTATACTATTCTATACTATACTGTACTATTCTATACTATACAATTCCATACTATACTGTACTATTCTATACTATACTGTACTATTCTATACTATACTATTCTATACTATACTATACTATTCTATACTATACTGTACTATTCTATACTATACTATTCTATACTATACTGTACTATTCTATACTGTACTATTCTATACTATACTGTACTATTCTATACTATACTGTACTATTCTATACTATACTATTCTATACTATACTATTCTATACTATACTGTACTATTCTATACTATACTATTCTATACTATACTGTACTATTCTATACTATACTATTCTATACTATACTGTACTATTCTATACTATACTATACTATACATTTATTTCTACTCTGCTAAGATGGTCTATGTACTGTAGATGGTCTATGTACTGTAGATGGTCTTTATACTGTAGGTGGTCTATGTACTGTAGATGGTCTATATACCCTAGGTGGTCTATATACTGTAGGTGGTTTATATATTGTAGGTGGTCTATATACTGTAGGTGGTCTATGTACTGTAGGTGGTCTATGTACTGTAGGTGGTCTATGTACTGTAGGTGGTCTATGTACTGTAGATGGTCTATGTACTGTAGGTGGTCTATGTACTGTAGATGGTCTATGTACTGTAGGTGGTCTATGTACTGTAGATGGTCTATATACTGTAGGTGGTCTATGTACTGTAGGTGGTCTATATACTGTAGGTGGTCTATATACTGTAGGTGGTCTATATACTGTAGGTGGTCTATATACTGTAGATGGTCTATGTACTGTAGATGGTCTATATACTGTAGGTGGTCTATGTACTGTAGATGGTCTATGTACTGTAGATGGTCTATGTACTGTAGGTGGTCTATGTACTGTAGGTGGTCTATGTACTGTAGGTGGTCTATGTACTGTAGGTGGTCTATGTACTGTAGATGGTCTATGTACTGTAGATGGTCTATGTACTGTAGATGGTGTTTTATGAACAGATGTTTCCTCTGTCAGACGGAGTAAAGCTTTTGGATGGCAGGCTCTCTCACCCTGTCTGTGTGTGTGTGTGTGTGTGTGTGTGTGTGTGTGTGTGTGTGTGTGTGTGTGTGTGTGTGTGTGTGTGTGTGTGTGTGTGTGTGTGTGTGTGTGTGTGTGTGTGTGTGTGTGATTGTGTGTGTGTGTGTCTGTGTGTTTGGTGTGTCTCTCTGTGTGTTTGCGTGTGTGTGTGTGTCTGTGTGTTTGGTGTGTCTCTCTCTCTGTGTGTGTGTGTGTGTGTGTGTGTGTGTTTGGTGTGTCTCTGTGTGTGTGTGTGTGTGTGTGTGTGTGTGTGTGTGTGTGTGTGTGTGTGTGTGTGTGTGTGTGTGTGTGTGTGTGTTTCATGACATCTTTCAGACAGTTGTCTTCCCTCTGTTTTCATGGTACATTTTTTCCTGTGGAAAAATCTACTCATAATGATTGATTTACTCAGCTGTCATTTAGACTGGAGAAAATGTACCTGCTGTAAGGCAGTTTAGAGTCATCTATTGGACACTGGTCATATACTGGTCATATACTGGTCATATACTGGTCATATACTGAACATATACTGGTCATATACTGAACATATACTGGTCATATACTGAACATGTACTGGTCATATACTGGTCATATACTGAACATATACTGGTCATATACTGGTCATATACTGAACATATACTGGTCATATACTGGTCATATACTGGACATATACTGGTCATATACTGGACATATACTGAACATATACTGAACATATACTGGACATATACTGAACATATACTGAACATATACTGGATATGTACTGGACATATACTGGTCATATACTGGACATATACTGGACATATACTGGTCATATACTGGACATATACTGGACATATACTGAACATATACTGAACATATACTGGATATGTACTGGATATGTACTGGACATATACTGGTCATATACTGAACATATACTGAACATATACTGGACATATACTGGTCATATACTGGTCATATACTGGACATATACATATACTGGTCATATACTGGTCATATACTGGTCATATACTGGACATATACTGGAAATGTACTGGATATGTACTGGATATGTACTGGGCATATACATATACTGGACATATACATATACTGGTCATATACTGAACATATACTGAACATATACTGGTCATATACTGGTCATGTACTGGTCATATACTGGTCATATACTGAACATATACTGGACATATACTGGACATATACTGAACATATACTGAACATATACTGGACATATACTGAACATGTACTGGACATATACTGAACATATACTGAACATGTACATATACTGGTCATATACTGAACATGTACTGGACATATACTGAACATATACTGAACATATACTGGACATATACTGGACATACTGTACTGTACATATACTGTACTGTAGTTGACTATACTATACTACACTGTTCTCTAGTCTACTATACTATATGATAATGTTCTGTAGTTCACTATACTGTACTGTACTGTAGTCTACTATACTATACGATGCTGTTCTGTAGTTCATTATACTGTACTGTTCTGTACTATAGTTGACTATACTATACTATACTGTTCTGTACTATAGTTGACTATACTATACTGTACTGTTCTGTACTATAGTTGACTATACTATACTGTACTGTTCTGTACTATAGTTGACTATACTATACTATACTGTACTGTACTGTACTGTACTGTACTGTACTGTACTGTAGTTCACTATAATATACTGGACTGTACTGTACTGTAGTTCACTATACTATATACTATATTATGCTATACTGTACTGTACTGTTCTGTACTATAGTTGACTATACTATACTGTACTGTTCTGTACTATAGTTGACTATACTATACTGTACTGTTCTGTACTATAGTTGACTATACTATACTATACTATACTGTACTGTACTGTACTGTACTGTACTCTACTGTACTGTACTGTACTGTACTGTACTGTACTGTACTGTACTGTACTGTACTGTACTGTACTGTACTGTACTGTACTGTACTGTACTGTACTGTAGTTCACTATAATATACTGGACTGTACTGTAATGTAGTTCACTATACTATACTGTACTATACTATACTGTAATGACGTTCATTATACTATGCCATACTATACGATACTGCGCTATACTGCACTGTACTGCAACGCAGGTCACTATACTATACATTAACCTTTCTTTCTTCTCTGCTACGATTGTCTGTCCATGTACTGTAGGTGGTCCATTGTGTTGTGTGACAAAACAGCCCATTTGAGAGTAGCCTTTTATTGTTCCCAGCACAAGGTGCACCTGTGTAATGATCATGCTGTTTAATCAGCTTCTTGATATGGCACACCTGTCAGGTGGATGGATTATCTTGGCAAAGGAGAAATGTTCTCTAACAGGGATGTAAAGAAATTTGTGCACAACATTTTAGAGAAATAAGCTTTTTGGTGAGTATGGAACATTATTTAAATCAGCTCATGAAAACATGGGACCAACACGTCACATGTTGCTTTTATGTTTTTGTTTACACATACATGTACATGGTCTACACATACTGAGAAAGAGAGGTGCTGTTTCACTGTCCAGACAGCATCAGAAACATGGTCTACACATACTGAGAAAGAGAGGTGCTGTTTCACTGTCCAGACAGCATCAGAAACATGGTCTACACATACTGAGACAGAGAGGTGCCGTTTCACTGTCCAGACAGCATCAGATACATGGTCTACACATACTGAGACAGAGAGGTGCTGTTTCACTGTCCAGACAGCATCAGATACATGGTCTACACATACTGAGACAGAGGTGTGCTGTTTCACTGTCCAGACAGCATCAGATACATGGTCTACACATACTGAGACAGAGGGGTGCTGTTTCACTGTCCAGACAGCATCAGATACATGGTCTACACATACTGAGACAGAGAGGTGCTGTTTCACTGTCCAGACAGCATCAGATACATGGTCTACACATACTGAGACAGAGAGGTGCTGTTTCACTGTCCAGACAGCATCAGATACATGGTCTACACATACTGAGACAGAGGGGTGCTGTTTCACTGTCCAGACAGCATCAGATACATGGTCTACACATACTGAGACAGAGAGGTGCTGTTTCACTGTCCAGACAGCATCAGATACATGGTCTACACATACTGAGACAGAGAGGTGCTGTTTCACTGTCCAGACAGCATCAGAAACATGGTCTACACATACTGAGACAGAGAGGTGCTGTTTCACTGTCCAGACAGCATCAGATACATGGTCTACACATACTGAGACAGAGGGGTGCTGTTTCACTGTCCAGACAGCATCAGATACATGGTCTACACATCCTGAGACAGAGAGGTGCTGTTTCACTGTCCTGACAGTGATTTTGGAGAAGAAAAAAAAAAGATTATTTTTTTTTTAAATTAAAATTTTCTATGAAAAATGCAAGTAGGCCTATACAAATAATCATAACTTGTACACAGATCGGTAGCAATGGTAGGATAAGTTGTAAGATTCCCCACCAGGGAATAACCCCGCTCCCCCCCTGTGGAACTCACATGCCTGTCCAACTGCCCAGGGGCAGTCTTACAAACGCACACAAGCACGTATGTTCACACACACACACACACACACACACATACACACACACACACACACACACACACACATACACACACACACACATACACATACACACACACACACACACACACATACACACACACACACACACACACACACACACACACACACACACACATACACACACACACACACACACACACACACACATACACACACACACACACACACACACACATACACACACACACACACACATACACATACACACACACACACACACACACACACACACACACACACACACACACACACACACACACACACACACTAGAGGTGGGGGCCAGAGGACAGACAATCAGCGGGAGGGAGTCAGGTCTATCTTTCTCCCCATGGTGCTGCCATATCAATGGAGCAGTACATTAACATTACGTTTTTGACATTTAGCAGACACTCTTATCCAGAGTGACTGACAATTAGGTAATATACAATTCATATACTACAATTAGTTAATCTACAAATAGGTATCATACAATTAGGTAATCTACAATTAGGTATTCTACAATTAGTTAATCTACAATTAGTTAATCTACAATGAGGTATTCTACAATTAGTTCATCTACAATTAGTTAATCTACAATTAGGTATTCTACAATTAGTTAATCTACAATTAGTTAATCTACAATTAGGTATTCTACAATTAGTTAATCTACAATTAGTTAATCTACAATTAGGTATTCTACAATTAGGTATTCTACAATTAGTTAATCTACAAGTAGGTGTTATACAATTAGGTAATCTACAATTTGGTATCATACAATTAGGTATTCTACAATTAATGTACTACAATTAGGTATTCTACCATTAGGTAATCTACATTTAGGTATTCTACAATTAGGTATTCTACAATTAGGTATACTACAATTAGGTATACTACAATTAGGTATTCTACAATTAGGTAATCTACAATTAGGTAATCTACAATTAGGTATTCTACTATTAGGTAATCTACAATTAGGTAATCTACAATTAGGTAATCTACAATTAGATATTCTACAATTAGGTATTCTACAATTAGGTAATCTACAATTAGGTAATCTACAGTAGGCCTTAAATCAGCAGGATTGTCACGGATCTCTCCGGATCGTTCCCATTGATTAGAATTTGTATAAATGTGCCCTTTGGTTTCCATTGGGGGGTCGGTTATTGTTGCGTTGTCCGTTGTTGTTGCGTGTGAGTACCTGTGCTGTGTGTTTTGGGTTTTCGTGCCCTTGTGGATTGCGCAGATGATTACGTGTCTCGTCCCGTGTGATAATCACTGTGTGTGTGTGTTTTTTTAGGTACTCCTCACTCTTTTTTGTCTGTGTTTCAACCCTGTGTTTTTGTTACGTGTTTGTTTGGTCTATCGTCCCCGTGCCTTTACACCACACGCCGGAATTTGGAGTTTAAAAAAAAAAAATGTAAAAAATATTACGCATTCCTGCTTGTTGTTCAAGATTGTTCAAGATAAATGAAATATATTTACCTCTAAACCTTTTCTACATTTTGGCCTATTTTTTTAGGGCCTATGGCTATGGGGAAAACAGAGTGCGGTTATAGTGTAATAACCACTACGTCTACTGTGTGTGTTTAAGAGAGACTGTGTGTATATTGTGTTGTTTCCTTTGAACGTTGTGACGTAATAATGACTTCGTATGTCAGAAAGTGTGTGTCGGGTTCGTGTTACACTCATTATCTTCCTACATCTGTTCACGGTTTGTTAGTTCCTAACAGCCATTAGTTCCTAGGGCTGAGGTGTGTGTGTGTGTGTGTGCGTGCGTGCGTGCGCGTGCGTGTGTGTGTGTGTACTAAGGCTGCGGTGTTGGAAACGGCTCACTATAATCTGTAACCTTGGTTCTTTGAGTACAGCCCCTGCTGTGTGTGAGCTCCTGGTTTCCTCCCTTAGCTGTTAGCCAGATATACGTGGAGGGGGACATTAAGCATGGGGGATATTGGGCCGTTCAGGACCAGCAGAGGACAGAACCGAGTTGTGGTGTGAGAGTTGGGATACCATTACAGTTCAGGTGTGTGATATAGGACAGGAAGTTATAGGACAGGAAGTACAGTTATGATAGGATATATTGTGTTTTATCAGGAAGGGTTAAGGTTATAGGTCACATTATGCTGTTTTATCAGGAAGGGTTAAGGTTATAGGTCACTTTCTGTTTTATCAGGAAGGGTTAAGGTTATAGGTCACTTTCTGTTTTTATCAGGAAGGGTTAAGGTTATAGGTCACTTTCTGTTTTATCCGGACGGGTTAAGGTTATAGGTCTGCCTGCCTGTGTTAGCTGCCAAGTTAGTGAAGTGTCCTTAGCTAGCTAGCTATGTTGTGCTAGGTAGAGAACATGCTAACGTTAGCTAGCTAGCTATGTTGTGCTAGGTAGAGAATATGCTAACGATAGCTAGCTAGCTATGTTGTGCTAGCTAGAGAATATGCTAACGTTAGCTAGCTAGCTATGTTGAGCTAGCTAGAGAATATGCTAACGTTAGCTAGCTAGCTATGTTGAGCTAACTAGAGAATATGCTAACGTTAGCTAGCTAGCTATGTTGTGCTAGCTAGAGAATATGATAACGTTAGCTAGCTAGCTATGTTGTGCTAGCTAGAGAATATGCTAACGTTAGCTAGCTAGCTGTGTTGAGCTAGCTAAAGAATATGCTAACGTTAGCTAGCTAGCTAGCTATGTTGTGCTAGCTAGATAATATGCTAACGTTAGCTAGCTAGCGAGCTAAACATTTGATTATGGGCTGGCACTGTCAGTATGGGATTGCAGAGAGTGAATTAAATTGTTTCCTCGTCATTTTGCTAGGTAGCTACTGAGCCTTCAGAAAGTATTCAATATCCGTGACTTTTCAACGTTGTGTTGTGTTATAGCCGAAATTACAAATTGACTAAATAATACCCATAATGACAAAGTGAAAACATGTTTTTAGAAATGTTAGAAAATGTATTGAAAATTAAATGCAGAAATATCTCATTTACATAAGTTTTCCCGGCCCAGACTCAATACGTTAGAATCAACGGTAACTCTTTACTTGACGCCCAGCGTCATAACACATTATGACTTGGTTATAACCTGTCATAACAACAGACATGACACATATATTTACACCTGCAGTAACATATATTCTGTTATTTTATAGCTGGTTATAAACACCTACATAAAGAGTGTCAAAACCCACCACACAAGGCAAAACATTCCATTCCATCGTAGCCTACGTGTCAACACTATGTTTAAGTTGTATATATCTTTTGAAAATGTACCACATTAAATTATCACTGTAGTACTCATTGATGTCAGACATTTTTTTTTATTAACCTTTATTTAACTAGGCAAGTCAGTTAAGAACCAATTCTTATTTTCAATGACGGCCTAGGAACAGTGGGTCAGAACAGCTCAGGGGTTTGAACTTGCAACCTTCCAGTTACTAGTCCAACGCTCTAACCACTAGGCTACCCTGCCGCCCTAACCCCAATGTGCTGTTGCTGATGACCGTGATGAATGCAAGGAATAGATTTCAGGAGCAGGACACCCTGCTATGTGTCTGATGACTGATATAAGGGCATGTACGTGATTGGCCTATCTGGCTAATGTGATTATGATGTCATAATGCTTCTTGACATTGTCATAAAGTGTATTTTCTAACAAGCTATTTAAAATATAACGGAGAAGAAAAAAAACGTGACTGTAAGGAATTTATTACAACAACAATGAGATAATTAGAAACAAACTTGCAAATGAAAGGAAACTTCTTGCCAGGGAATAAATGTGGGTTTTAACACTGTAAGTGTTAGGTGTTATAACCAGCCATAAAATAACACAATATATGTCACAACAGGTGTAATAAATATATGGGTCATGACAGTGTTATAACCATATTATGACATGGTTATGACAGCTGTTATGACATGGTTATAACTTGGTATGACACTGGTTGGCAGGTAAAGTGTTACTGAATCACATTTTGGTAGCGAGTCTTTCTGGGTAAGTCTGTAAGCTGTGAGCTTTGGACACCTGGATTGTACAATATTTGCACGTTATTGTCAAGTTTGTTGTTGATCATTCTTGCCATAGATTTCCATGCTGTTTAAATTCAAAACTGTAACTAGGCCACTCAGGAACAAATACTGTCTTCTTGGTAAACAACTCCAGTGTAGATTTGGCCTTGTGTTTTAGGTTATTGTCCTGCTGAAAGGTGAATTTGTCTCCCTGTGTCTGTTGGAAAGCAGACTGAACCAGGTTCTCCTCTAGGATTTTGCCTGTGCTTAGCTCTATTCTGTTTCTTTTTATTCCCAAAAAATCCCTTACTGATGACAAGCATAGCCATAACATGATGCAGCCACCACCATGTTACTCAGTGATGTGTTGTGTTGGATTTGCCGCTAATATAACGCTTTGTATTCAAGACACATTTTTGGAATTTTTACTTGTTAGTGCCTTACTGCAATCAGGATGCATATTTTGGAATATTTGTATTCTGTACAGGCTCCCTTCTTTCACTCTGTCATTTAGGTTAGTATTGTGGAGTAACTACAATGTTGTTGATCCATCCTCAGTTTTCTCCTATCACAGCCATTAAACTTTGTAACTGTTACCATTGGCCTCATGGTGAAATCATGAAGCGGTTTCCTTCCTCTCCGGCAACTGAGTTAGGAAGGACGCCTGTATCTTTGTAGTGACTGGGTGTATTGATACACCATCTAAAGTGTAATTAATAACTTTACCCTGCTCAAAGGGCTATTTGGGCTCCCGAGTGGCGCAGCGGTTTAAGTTCCTGCATCTCAGTGCTAGAGGCGTCACTACAGACCCTGGTTCGATCCCGGGCTGTATCACCACCGGCCGTGATTGGGAGTCCCATAGGGCGGCGCACAATTGGCCCAGCTTCGTCTGGGTTAGGGGAGTGTTTGGCCAGAGGGGTATGCTGTTATTGTAAAATAAGAATTGGTACTTAACCTAGTTAAATAAAGGTTAAATAAAAAAATATTCAATGTCTGTTTTTTGTTTATTTGTTTTACCCTTCTTTGCGAGGCAATAGAATTCCTCCCTGGTCTTTGTGTTTGCATCTGTGTTTGAAGTTCACTGCACGACTGAGGGACCTTAACAGACACAGAGCCTTCAGAAAGCATTCACATTAGTCTTCTCTGTATCAATACGTCTCTGTATCAATACGTCTCTGTATCAATACGTCTCTCTGTATCAATAAGTCTCTGTATCAATAAGTCTCTCTGTATCAATAAGTCTCTCTGTATCAATACGTCTCTCTGTATCAATAAGTCTCTGTATCAATAAGTCTCTCTGTATCAATAAGTCTCTCTGTATCAATACGTCTCTGTATCAATAAGTCTCTCTGTATCAATACGTCTCTCTGTATCAATAAGTCTCTGTATCAATAAGTCTCTGTATCAATATGTATCTCTGTATCAATACGTTTCTGTATCAATATGTCTCTCTGTATCAATACGTCTCTCTGTATCAATAAGTCTCTGTATCAATAAGTCTCTCTGTATCAATAAGTCTCTCTGTATCAATAAGTCTCTGGTGCCCCTCGTCCCAAGTAGTAGTTTGAATTGAAAACGCTGATCATGAGTGTATGTCGCCTCGCTGTGCAATGGTAACACAATAATTTGTAGATAATAGCAATTCAATTCAAGTACATAACATTCTCTTTTCAACGACCCGAGGCAGGTTATGGGTGGGTTTAACATGAGTAAAATGTGTCTAGTGAGCTATATCTCTTGTCAACGTCAAGAGTTACAACTTTTCTGTTCACACTATCCTTGGATGTGGTGTGGTCAATGTCCCCCATTCCTGCTTCATGTGAGTTCAGCTATATATTATACTGTAAATACCATAGTATATAGTTCAGCTATTTATCATACAGTAAATACTATAGTATATAGTTCAGCTATTTATCATACTGTAAATACTATAGTATATAGTTCAGCTATTTATCATACCGTAAATACTATAGTATATAGTCCAGCTATTTATCATACTGTAAATACTATAGTATATAGTCCAGCTATTTATCATACCGTAAATACTATAGTATATAGTCCAGCTATTTATCATACCGTAAATACTATAGTATATAGTTCAGCTATTTATCATACTGTAAATACTATAGTATATAGTCCAGCTATTTATCATACCGTAAATACTATAGTATATAGTTCAGCTATTTATCATACTGTAAATACTATAGTATATAGTCCAGCTATTTATCATACTGTAAATACTATAGTATATAGTTCAGCTATTTATCATACCGTAAATACTATAGTATATAGTCCAGCTATTTATCATACCGTAAATACTATAGTATATAGTCCAGCTATTTATCATACCGTAAATACTATAGTATATAGTTCAGCTATTTATCATACTGTAAATACTATAGTATATAGTCCAGCTATTTATCATACTGTAAATACCGTAGTATATAGTTCAGCTATTTATCATACTGTAAATACTATAGTATATAGTCCAGCTATTTATCATACCGTAAATACTATAGTATATAGTTCAGCTATTTATCATACTGTAAATACTATAGTATATAGTCCAGCTATTTATCATACTGTAAATACTATAGTATATAGTTCAGCTATTTATCATACCGTAAATACTATAGTATATAGACAAACAAAATAAGCATAACATTTCAAACTGTCCACAGGAGCTTCTTATCTTAACCATATTGCACCTAAGTGTTGCACACTTGATTAATGCAATGATTCACAAATGTGTGGATATTATAAATTAAAGCCTTTATTTTTGTACATTTGGCCAACAGAGCAAAACATGCTGTCTACTGGTATTAAGGTAATTCTTGCAGAGACATGTGGTGTGTGAGAGCTGTTGTCTTTACACTGTACCACTCAGAGGGGTGTCGGGGAGAGGGGGGGGGGGGGTGTTGTGTAGATGCCTACATCTGGAGATAGTGTGGGAGATAAAATATATTTTAATCTAGATCTGTCTCTTTAAGTGGTTTCTACACTGATGTCATGGTCTAATGGAGCTACGGAGTTCAGTTTTTTGTTGCGTTCCAATTTCTTTGTTTGTAATATTATCAGGGTCGTCGTTATTATTATTTTGATTGTCATCACGGACTGGCATCATTATCATTATTATTAGTGTGTGTATGTGTGTGTGTGTGTATGTGTGTGTGTGTGTGTGTGTGTATGTGTGTGTGTGTGTATGTGTGTGTGTGTGTGTGTGTGTGTGTGTATGTGTGTGTGTATGTGTGTATATGTGTGTGTGTATGTGTGTGTGTGTGTGTTTGTGTGTATGTGTGTGTGTGTGTGTGTGTGTATGTGTGTGTGTGTGTGTGTGTGTGTGTGTGTGTGTGTGTGTGTGTGTGTGTGTGTGTGTGTGTGTGTATGTGTGTGTGTATGTGTGTGTGTATGTGTGTATATGTGTGTGTGTATGTGTGTGTGTGTGTGTGTGTTTGTGTGTGTGTGTGTGTGTATGTGTGTGTGTATGTGTGTATATGTGTGTGTGTATGTGTGTGTGTGTTTGTGTGTGTGTGTGTGTGTGTGTATGTGTGTGTGTGTGTATGTGTGTATATGTGTGTGTGTGTGTGTGTGTGTATGTGTGTGTGTGTGTGCGCGTGTGTGTGTGTGTGTGTGTTCTGCGAGCAGGGAGAGTGGATGACAAGGCCATGAACCAACAGTGTCTGCAGACCAAATGCCACCCTATTCCCTACATAGTGCACTAATCATGACCAGAGCTCTATTTCGGGAAATGGGATTATTTAGGACTCAGAGTGTAATCTTGTATGGCTTTATAAACCCTGGCCCTCCATAGTCCATAAGTTCACTCTCTCTGATCCTCAACAGCTTAGTCAGAGATTGAGCATGGGGTGGCGGTATGGGGGGAGGGGAGGAGTGCAGTGTGTGTGTGTGTGTGTGTGTGTTTGACCCTGCCTGAACCAATGGGAGTAGAGAGATTCTCGAGGTATTTAATGTATCATTACGCACTGGCTGTCGGCAAGGATGACGCTATCAAGTGTGTCAATGACGTGTGTGTGTGTGTGTGTGTGTGTGTGTGTGTGTGTGTGTGTGTGTGTGTGTGTGTGTGTGTGTGTGTGTGTGTGTGTGTGTGTGTGTGTGTGTGTGTGTGTGTGTGTGTGTGTGTGTGTGTGTGTGAGTGAGTGAGTGAGTGAGTGGTGTTGTTAGTAGAGTGGTGTGGTTAGTAGAGTGGTGTGGTTAGTAGAGTGGTGTGAGGATAGTGTGGTGTGGATAGTAGAGTGGTGTGGTTAGTAGAGTGGTGTGGTTAGTAGAGTGATGTGGTTAGTAGAGTGGTGTGGTTAGTAGAGTGGTGTGGTTAGTAGAGTAGTGTGGTTAGTAGAGTGGTGTGGTGTGGTTAGTAGAGTGGTGTGGTTAGTAGAGTGGTGTGGTTAGTAGAGTGGTGTAGTTAGTAGAGTGGTGTGGTTAGTAGAGTGGTGTGGTTAGTAGAGTGGTGTGGTTAGTAGAATGGTGTGGTTAGTAGAGTGGTGTGGTTAGTAGAGTGGTGTGGTTAGTAGAGTGGTGGGGTTAGTAGAGTGGTGTGGTTAGTAGAGTGGTGTGGTTAGTAGAGTGGTGTGGTGTGGTTAGTAGAGTGGTGTGGTTAGTAGAGTGGTGTGGTTAGTAGAGTGGTGGGGTTAGTAGAGTGGTGTGGTTAGTAGAGTGGTGTGGTTAGTAGAGTGTTGTGGTTAGTAGAGTGGTGGGGTTAGTTGAGTGGTGTGGTTAGTAGAGTGGTGTGGTTAGTAGAGTGGTGTGGTGTGGTTAGTAGAGTGGTGTGGTTAGTAGAGTGGTGTGGTTAGTAGAGTGGTGTAGTTAGTAGAGTGGTGTGGTTAGTAGAGTGGTGTGGTTAGTAGAGTGGTGTGGTTAGTAGAATGGTGTGGTTAGTAGAGTGGTGTGGTTAGTAGAGTGGTGTGGTTAGTAGAGTGGTGGGGTTAGTAGAGTGGTGTGGTTAGTAGAGTGGTGTGGTTAGTAGAGTGGTGTGGTGTGGTTAGTAGAGTGGTGTGGTTAGTAGAGTGGTGTGGTTAGTAGAGTGGTGGGGTTAGTAGAGTGGTGTGGTTAGTAGAGTGGTGTGGTTAGTAGAGTGTTGTGGTTAGTAGAGTGGTGGGGTTAGTTGAGTGGTGTGGTTAGTAGAGTGGTGTGGTTAGTAGAGTGGTGGGGTTAGTAGAGTGGTGTGGTTAGTAGAGTGGTTTGGTTAGTAGAGTGGTGTGGGTAGTAGAGTGGTGTGGTTAGTAGAGTGGTGTGGTTAGTAGAGTGGTGTGGTGTGGTTAGTAGAGTGGTGTGGTTAGTAGAGTGGTGTTGTTAGTAGAGTGGTGTGGTTAGTAGAGTGGTGTGGTGTGGTTAGTAGAGTGGTGTGGTTAGTAGAATGGTGTGGTGTGGTTAGTAGTGTGGTGTGGTTAGTAGAGTGGTGTGGTTAGTAGAGTGGTGTGGTTAGTAGAGTGGTGTGGTTAGTAGAGTGGTGTGGTTAGTAGAGTGGTGTGGTTAGTAGAGTGGTGTGGTGTGGTTAGTAGAGTGGTGTGGTTAGTAGAGTGGTGTGGTTAGTAAAGTGGTGTGGTTAGTAGAGTGGTGGGGTTAGTAGAGTGGTGGGGTTAGTAAAGTGGTGTGGTTAGTAGAGTGGTGGGGTTAGTAGAGTGGTGTGGTTAGTAGAGTGGTGTGGTGTGGTTAGTAGAGTGGTGTGGTTAGTAGAGTGGTGGGGTTAGTAGAGTGGTGTGGTTAGTAGAGTGGTGTGGTGTGGTTAATAGAGTGGTGTGGCGTGGTTAGTAGAGTGGTGTGGTGGGGTTAGTACAGTGGTGGGGTTAGTAGAGTGGTGTGGTTAGTAGAGTGGTGTGGTGTGGTTAGTAGAGTGGTGTTGTTAGTAGAGTGATGGGGTGTGGTTAGTAGAGTGGTGTGGTTAGTAGAGTGGTGTGGTTAGCAGAGTGGTGTGGTTAGTAGAGTGGTGTGGTTAGTAGAGTGGTTTGGTTAGTAGAGTGGTGTGGTGTGGTTAGTAGAGTGGTGTGGTGTGGTTAGTGTAGAGATTCTGTGCAGGAATCTGAACTGTAGCCAAACACCTTTATTGTGATGCGTTTCCCGATTCCGTCTCTTCCATTGTGGGGCTCTGCTCTGATGCCATATGGTCTAGCATGGAACATTTAACCTGTCAGATGTAACAGATTGTCCTGGGAGATGGTTTTAGCTCTAAGCGCTCAGCTCGGCGGGCCGGTCGGTCTTCTTCTTCTCTTGTGTTTGAGGCTGCAGGCAGGTTGCAGGCTGAAGGGTGACGGAGTGACTGTCGCCGTGGCGTCAGAGCTGTGATCGTAAGGGGTCAAAGACGCTAGGCACAGTTGACCTATATACCACCAGACTTTACCGTAGTCACGGAGTACTATTACCATAGTCAGTGGCTAAACGTTACCCCAGATGAATAGAATAAAACATTGACTTGAATGGGAAACTAGGTCTCGTCGTTCTGTCGCTAGGCTTTTCCCGTCCATAGAGATATGACTATAGTACCTGGGCCTGGTAAAGAGCCTGTCTTTAACATAGCGTGGTAATAGTGTAGTTTGACTTCCTGGTACAATCATGTGTTTCAAGGAGGCTGCTAGATGACAGTTTTCTTTGTTGTTGTTGATCTTTGACCTTTGACGTCGTCTGCTAGTGACAGCCAGGGAGACTCTTACCCACTCGCCCCCGTCCCATCCACCTGATTCCCCTCATTTAGGCCACATGTCCATTTCCAGACAATCGTATGCACTGTTATGCTGCCATTTTTAGGACGAGAGACAGAAACTGAGAGACGGAGCTTTCATGTTTAAGTCCTCTAGCCTATATCATCAATGAACGCTCAGGATATTTGATATATACTTCGTGTCCTATTGCAATTTCAAAGCCTTAAACTGGAACTTGGCCACAAACTCTTTTTCTTTCTGTTTTCTTTCCCTGATGGTGGAACAGACAGAATACAGACCAAAAAAAAGCTTCTCTGAGCGGCAGTCACTATCAACTTCAAGCTGAATTTCAAAATGGCAATTCCATATTTTACATCTCGTTTCAAAGCTAAAGTAAAGAGGGACAGTTTTTAGTTTTATTCACTGTGTTTTCTGGCTCTGCTTTTTATGGTCGTGAGAACAAACACGAGAAGAGGAGAGAAAAAAGAACAGAGTTGATGAGGACAAGAGAGAGACTGCTCTATAGAGGGAGAGGGAGAGGACGAGGAAGAGGGAGAGGGAGAGGGAGAGGACGAGGAAGAGGGAGAGGGAGAGGGAGAGGACGAGGAAGAGGCAGAGGCAGAGGGGAGAGGGAGAGGGAGAGGCAGAGGGAGAGGGAGAGGCAGAGGGAGAGGGAGAGGGAGAGGAAGAGGCAGAGGGAGAGGAAGAGGGAGAGGACGAGGCAGAGGCAGAGGGAGAGGGAGAGGGAGAGGGAGAGGAAGAGGTGTGTGGAGTGATGTAACAGTATAACTTTAGAACAGAGTTGATGAGGACAAGAGAGAGACTGCTCTATAGAGGGAGAGGGAGAGGGAGAGGGAGAGGGAGAGGGAGAGGGAGAGGAAGAGGGAGAGGACGAGGCAGAGGGAGAGGGAGAGGAAGAGGGAGAGGACGAGGGAGAGGACGAGGGAGAGGAAGAGGACGAGGCAGAGGGAGAGGAAGAGGGAGAGGACGAGGCAGAGGGAGAGGGAGAGGGAGAGGGAGAGGAAGAGGTGTGTGGAGTGATGTAACAGTATAACTTTAGAACAGAGTTGATGAGGACAAGAGAGAGACTGCTCTATAGAGGGAGAGGGAGAGGGAGAGGACGAGGAAGAGGTGTGTGGAGTGATGTAACAGTATAACTTTAGAACAGAGTTGATGAGGACAAGAGAGAGACTGCTCTATAGAGGGAGAGGGAGAGGGAGAGGGAGAGGACGAGGAAGAGGGAGAGGGAGAGGGAGAGGACGAGGACGAGGAAGAGGCAGAGGGAGAGGGAGAGGAAGAGGTGTGTGGAGTGATGTAACAGTATAACTTTAGAACAGAGTTGATGAGGACAAGAGAGAGACTGCTCTATAGAGGAGGGAGAGGGAGAGGGAGAGGGAGAGGGAGAGGACGAGGGAGAGGGAGAGGAGAGGGAGTGGACGAGGAAGAGGCAGAGGGAGAGGGAGAGGAAGAGGGAGAGGTGTGTGGAGTGATGTAACAGTATAACTTTAGAACAGAGTTGATGAGGACAAGAGAGAGACTGCTCTATAGAGGGAGAGGGAGAGGGAGAGGACGAGGAAGAGGGAGAGGGAGAGGACGAGGACGAGGAAGAGGGAGAGGGAGAGGGAGAGGGAGAGGACGAGGAAGAGGCAGAGGCAGAGGGAGAGGGAGAGGGAGAGGGAGAGGGAGAGGCAGAGGGAGAGGGAGAGGGAGAGGAAGAGGCAGAGGGAGAGGAAGAGGGAGTGGTTTATGTTCTGTTGGTTGTTTATATTCTGTTGGTGGCTTATATTATGTTGGTTGTTTATATTCTGTTGGTGGTTTATATTCTGTTGGTGGTTTATATTCTGTTGCTGGTTTATATTCTGTTGGTGGTTTATATTCTGTTGCTGGTTTATATTCTGTTGGTGGTTTATATTCTGTTGGTGGTTTATATTCTGTTGTTGGTTTATATTCTGTTGGTTTATATTCTGTTGGTTTATATTCTGTTGGTGGTTTATATTCTGTTGGTGGTTTATATTCTGTTGGTGGTTTATATTCTGTTGGTGGTTTATATTCTGTTGGTGGTTTATATTCTGTTGGTGGTTTATATTCTGGTGGTTTATATTCAGTTGGTTTATATTCTGTTGGTGGTTTATATTCTGTTGGTGGTTTATATTCTGTTGGTTTATATTCTGTTGGTGGTTTATATTGTTTAGTTTATATTCTGTTGGTGGTTTATATATCTGTTGGTTTATATTCTGTTGTTTGGTTAATATTCTGGTGGTTTATATTCTGTTGGTTTATATTCTGTTGCTGGTTTATATTCTGTTGTGGTTTATATTCTGTTGGTTTATATTCTGTTGGTGGCTTATATTCTGTTGGTGGTTTATATTCTGTTGGTTTATATTCTGTTGGTGGTTTATATTCTGTTGGTTTATATTCTGTTGGTGGTTTATATTCTGTTGGTGGTTTATATTCTGTTGGTTTATATTCTGTTGGTGGTTTATATTCTGTTGGTTTATATTCTGTTGGTTGATATTCTGTTGGTGGTTTATATTCTGTTGGTGGTTTATATTCTGGTGGTTTATATTCTGTTGGTGGTTTATATTCTGTTGGTTTATATTCTGTTGGTTTATATTCTGTTGGTTTATATTCTGTTGGTGGTTTATATTCTGTTGGTTTATATTCTGTTGGTTTATACTCTGTTGGTTGTTTATATTCTGTTGGTGGCTTATATTATGTTGGTTGTTATATTCTGTTGGTGGTTATATTCTGTTGGTGGTTTATATTCTGTTGGTGGTTTATATTCTGTTGGTGGTTTATATTCTATTGTTGGTTTATATTCTGTTGGTTTATATTCTGTTGGTTTATATTCTGTTGGTTATATTCTGTTGGTGGTTTATATTCTGTTGGTGGTTTATATTCTGTTGGTGGTTTATATTCTTTGGTGGTTTATATTCTGTTGGTGGTTTATATTCTGGGGTTATATTCAGTTGGTTTATATTCTGTGGTGGTTTATATTCTGTGGTGGTTTATATTCTGGTGGTTTATATTCTGTTGGTTTATATTCTGTTGGTGGTTATATTGTTTTAGTTTATATTCTGTTGGTGGTTTATATTCTGTTGGTGGTTATATTCTGTTGGTTTATATTCTGTTGTTGGTTAATATTCTGGTGGTTTATATTCTGGTTGGTTTATATTCTGTTGCTGGTTTATATTCTGTTGGTGGTTTATATTCTGTTGGTTTATATTCTGTTGGTGGCTTATATTCTGTTGGTGGTTATATTCTGGTTGGTTTATATTCTGTTTGGTGGTTTATATTCTGTTGGTTTATATTCTGTTGGTTTATATTCTGTTGGTGGTTTATATTCTGTTGGTTTATATTCTGTTGGTGGTTTATATTCTGTTGGTTTATATTCTGTTGGTTTATATTCTGTTGGTGGTTTATATTCTGTTGGTGGTGTATATTCTGTTGGTTTATATTCTGTTGGTGGTTTATATTCTGTTGGTTATATTCTGTTGGTTTATATTCTGTTGGTGGTTTATATTCTGTTGGTTTATATTATGTGGTGGTATATATTCTGTTGGTGGTTTAATATTCTGTTGGTGGTTTATATTCTGTTGGTGGTTTGTATTCTGTTGGTTATATTATGTTGGTGGTATATATTCTGTTGGTGGTTTATATTCTGTTGGTGGTTTATATTCTGTTGGTTTATATTCTGTTGGTGGTTTATATTCTGTTGGTTTATATTATGTTGGTGGTATATATTCTGTTGGTGGTTTATATTCTGTTGGTGGTTTGGTATTCTGTTGGTGGTTTATATTCTGTTGGTTTATATTATGTTGGTGGTTATATTCTGTTGGTGGGTTTATATTCTGTTTGCTGGTTTATATTCTGTTGGTGGTTTATATTCTGTTGGTAGTTTGTATTCTGTTGCTGGTTATATTCTGTTGGTTTATATTCTGTTGGTTTATATTCTGTTGGTTTATATTCTGTTGGTTTATATTCTGTGGTTTATATTCTGTTGGTGGTTTATATCCTGTTGGTTTATATTCTGTTGGTAGGTTTATATTCTGTGGTGGTTATATTCTGTTGGTTTATATTCTGTTGGTGTTTATATTCTGTTGGTGGTTTTATTCTGTTGGTTGTTTATATTCTGTTGGTGGCTTATATTATGTTGGTTGTTTATATTCTGTTGGTGGCTTATATTATGTTGGTTGTTAATATTCTGTTGGTGGTTTATATTCTGTTGGTGGTTTATATTCTGTTGGTGGTTTATATTCTGTTGGTGGTTTATATTCTGTTGGTGGTTTATATTCTGTTGGTGGTTTATATTCTGGTGGTTTATATTCTGGTGGTTTATATTCTGTTGGTGGTTTATATTCTGTTGGTTTATATTATTTTGGTGGTATATATTCTGTTGGTGGTTTATTTCTGTTGGTGGTTTGTATTCTGTCGGTGGTTTATATTCTGTTGGTGGTTTATATTCTGTTGGTTTATATTCTGTTGCTGGTTTATATTATGTTGGTGGTTTATATTCTGTTGGTTTATATTCTGTTGGTGGTTTATATTCTGTTGGTTTATATTCAGTTGGTTTATATTCTGTTGGTTTATATTCAGTTGGTTTATATTCTGTATTTTTTTATATTCTGTTGGTTTATATTCTGTTGGTGGTTTATATTTTGTTGGTGGTTTGTATTCTGTTGGTGGTTTATATTCTGTTGGTTTATATTCTGTTGGTTTATATTCTGTTGGTTTATATTCTGTTGGTTTATATTCTGTTGGTTTATATTCTGTTGGTTTATATTCTGTTGGTGGTTTATATTCTGTTGGTGGTTTATATTCTGTTGGTGGTTTATATTCTGTTGCTGGTTTATATTATGTTGGTGGTTTATATTCAGTTGGTTTATATTCAGTTGGTTTATATTCAGTTGTTTTATATTCTGTTGGTTTATATTCAGTTGGTTTATATTCTGTTGGTTTATATTCAGTTGGTTTATATTCAGTTGGTTTATATTCAGTTGGTTTATATTCTGTTGGTGGTTTATATTCTGTTGGTGGTTTGTATTCTGTTGATGGTTTATATTCTGTTGGTTTATAGTCTGTTTCTGGTTTATATTATGTTGGTGGTTTATATTCTGTTGGTTTATATTCTGTTGGTTTATATTCTGTTGCTGGTTTATATTCTGTTGGTTTATATTCTGTTGGTTTATATTCTGTTGCTGGTTTATATTCTGTTGGTTTATATTCTGTTGCTGGTTTATATTCTGTTGGTGGTTTATATTCTGTTGGTTTATATTCTGTTGCTGGTTTATATTCTGTTGCTGGTTTATATTCTGTTGCTGGTTTATATTATGTTGGTTTTTATTCTGTTGGTTTATATTCTGTTGGTTTATATTCTGTTGGTTTATATTCTGTTGGTGGTTTATATTCTGTTTGTGGTTTATATTCTGGTGGTTTATATTCTGTTGGTGGTTTATATTCTGTTGGTGGTTTATATTCTGTTGGTTTATATTCTGTTGGTCGTTTATATTCTGTTGGTGGTTTATATTCTGTTGGTGGTTTATATTCTGTTGGTGCCTTATATTCTGTTGGTGGTTTATATTCTGTTGGTGGTTTATATTCTGTTGGTGGTTTATGTTTTGTTGGTGGTTTATGTTCTGTTGGTTGTTTATATTCTGTTGGTGGCTTATATTATGTTGGTTGTTTATATTCTGTTGGTGGTTTATATTCTGTTGGTGGTTTATATTCTGTTGGTGGTTTATATTCTGTTGGTGGTTTATATTCTGTTGGTGGTTTATATTCTGTGGTTTTTTTCTGTTGGTGGCTTATATTCTGTCGGTGGTTTTTATTATGTTGGTTTATAGTCTTTTGCTGGTTTATATTCTGTTGGCGGTTTATATTCTGTTGGTTTATATTATGTTGGTGGTATATATTCTGTTGGTGGTTTATATTCTGTTGGTGGTTTGTATTCTGTCGGGGGTGATATTCTGTTGGTTATACTCTGTTGTGGTTTATATTATGTTGGTGGTTTATATTCTGTTGGTTTAATTCAGTGGTTTATATTCAGTTGGTTTATATTCAGTTGGTTTATATTCTGTTGGTGGTTTATATTCTGTTGGTTTATATTCAGTTGGTTTATATTATGTTGGTGGTTTATATTTGTTGGTGGTTTATATTCTGTTGGTTTATATTCTGTTGTGGTTTATATTCTGTTGGTGGTTTATATTNTATTCAGTCAGTTTATATTCTGTTGGTGGTTTATATTCAGTTGGTTTATATTCTGTTGTTGGTTTATATTCAGTTGGTTTATATTCTGTTGGTTTGGTTTATATTCTGTTGGTTTATTTTCTGTTGGTGGCTTATATTCTGTTGGGTTATATCTGTTGGTGGTTTATATTCTGTTTGGTTTATATTCTGTTGGTTTATATTCTGATCGTGGTTTATATTCTGTTGGTGGTTTATATTCTGTTGGTTTATATTCTGTTGGTTTATATTCTGTTGGTGGTTTATATTCTGTGTGGTTTATATTCTGTTGGTGGTTATATTCTGGTTGGTTTAAATTCTGTTTGGTTTAAATTCTGTACGTTTATATTCTGTTTGGTGGTTTATATTCTGTTGGTGGTTATATTCTGTTGGTGGTTTATATTCTGTGGTGGTTTATATTCTGTTGGTGTTTTTTTCTGTTGGTGGTTTATATTCTGATGGTTTATATTCAGTTGGTTTATATTTTGTTGGTTTATATTCTGTGGGTGGTTATATTCTGTTGGTTTATATTCAGTTGATTTATATTCTGTTGGTTTATTTTCTGTTGGTGGTTTATATTCTGTGGGTGGTTTATATTCTGTGGGTGGTTTATATTATGTGTGTGGTTTATATTCTGTGGTTGGTTTATTTTCAGTTGGTTTATATTCAGTTGGTTTATATTCTGTTGGTTTATATTCTGTGGGTGGTTTATATTCAGTTGGTTTATATTCAGTTGGTTTATATTCTGTTGGTTTATATTCTGTTGGTTTATATTCTGTGGGTGGTTTATATTCTGTTGGTTTATATTCTGTGGGTGGTTTATATTCTGTGGGTGGTTTATATTCTGTAGGT
This sequence comes from Oncorhynchus kisutch, assembly GCF_002021735.2. Taxonomy (NCBI): domain Eukaryota; kingdom Metazoa; phylum Chordata; class Actinopteri; order Salmoniformes; family Salmonidae; genus Oncorhynchus; species Oncorhynchus kisutch. The sequence goes on along the minus strand of NC_034179.2, from coordinate 6,979,735 downwards.
TTATATTCTGTGGGTGGTTTATATTCTGTTGGTTTTAATTCTGTGGGTGGTTTATATTCTGTTGGTTTATATTCTGTGGGTGGTTTATATTCTGTTGGTTTATATTCTGTGGGTGGTTTATATTCTGTTGGTTTATATTCTGTGGGTGGTTTATATTCTGTGGGTGGTTTATATTCTGTTGGTTTATATTCTGTTGGTTTATATTCAGTTTTTTTATATTCTGTTGGTTTATATTCTGTTGGTGGTTTATATTCTGTTGGTTTATTTTGTGTTGGTGGTTTATTTTGTGTTGGTTTTTATATTCTGTGGTGGTTTATATTCTGGTTGGTTATATTCTGTTGGTTTATATTCTGTTGGTGGTTTATATTCTGTGTGGTTTATATTCAGTTGGTTTATATTCTGTTGGTGGTGGTTTATTCTGTTGTTGGTTTATGTTCTGTTGGGTTTATATTCTGTTGGTTTATATTCTGTTGGTGGTTTATATTCTGTTGTTGGTTTATGTTCTGATGGTGGTTTATATTGTGGGTGGGTGGTTTACATTATGTGGGTGGTTTATTTTCTGTTGGTTTATATTCAGTTGGTTTATATTCTGTTGGTGGTTAATATTCAGTTGGTTTATATTCTGTTGGTTTATATTCAGTTGGTTTATATTCTGTTGCTGGTTTATATTCAGTTGGTTTATATTCTGTTGGTTTATATTCAGTTGGTTTATATTCTGTTGGTGGTTAATATTCAGTTGGTTTATATTCTGTTGGTTTATATTCAGTTGGTTTATATTCTGTTGGTGGTTAATATTCAGTTGGTTTATATTCAGTAGGTTTATATTCAGTTGGTTTATATTCTGTATTTTTTTATATTCAGTTGGTTTATATTCAGTTGGTTTATATTCAGTTGGTTTATATTCAGTTGGTTTATATTCAGTTGGTTTATATTCTGTTGGTGGTTTATATTCTGTTGGTGGTTTATATTCTGTTGGTGGTTTATATTCTGTTGGTGGTTTGTATTCTGTTGGTGGTTTATATTTTGTTGGTTTATATTCTGTTGGTTTATATTCAGTTGGTGGTTTATATTCAGTCATTTATATTCTGTTGGTGGTTTATATTCAGTTGGTTTATATTCTGTTGTTGGTTTATATTCAGTTGGTTTATATTCTGTTGTTGGTTTATATTCTGTTGGTTTATTTTCTGTTGGTGGCTTATATTCTGTTGGTGGTTTATATTCTGTTGGTGGTTTATATTCTGTTGGTGGTTTATATTCTGTTGGTTTATATTCTGATGGTGGTTTATATTCTGTTGGTGGTTTATATTCTGTTGGTTTATATTCTGTTGGTTTATATTCTGTTGGTGGTTTATATTGATGTTGGTGTTTATATTCTGTTGGTTATATTCTGTTGGTTTATATTCTGTTGCTGGTTTATATTCTGTTGCTGGTTTATATTCTGTGAGTGGTTATATTCTTGTGGTTTATATCTGTTGGTTGTTGTTATATTCCTGTTGGTTTATATGATGTTGGTGGTTTATATTCTGGTGTTTTATATTCTGTTTGGTGGTTTATATTCTGTTGGTTTAAATTCTGTTTGTTTAAATTCAGTCCGTTTATTTTCTGTTGGTGGTTTATATTCTGTTGGTGTTTTTTCTGTTGGTGGTTTATATTCTGTTGCTGGTTTATATTCTGTTGGTGGTTTATGTTCTGTTGGTTGTTTATATTCTGTTGGTGGCTTATATTATGTTGGTTGTTTATATTCTGTTGGTGGTTTATATTCTGTTGGTTTATATTATGTTGGTGGTATATATTCTGTTGGTGGTTTATATTCTGTTGGTGGTTTATATTCTGTTGGTGGTTTGTATTCTGTTGGTGGTTTATATTCTGTTGGTTTATATTCTGTTGGTGGTATTATTCAGTTGGTTTATATTCAGTTGGTTTATATTCAGTTGGTTTATATTCAGTTGGTTATATTCAGTTGGTTTATATTCTGTTGGTGTTTTATATTCTGTTGGTGGTTTGTATTCTGTTGGTGTTTTATATTTTGTTGGTTTATATTCTGTTGGTTTATATTCAGTTGGTGGTTTATATTCAGTCAGTTTATATTCTGTTGGTGGTTTATATTCAGTTGGTTTATATTCTGTTGTTGGTTTATATTCAGTTGGTTTATATTCTGTTGTTGGTTTATATTCTGTTGGTTTATTTTCTGTTGGTGGCTTATATTCTGTTGGTGGTTTATATTCTGTTGGTGGTTTATATTCTGTTGGTTTATATTCTGTTGGTTTATATTCTGATGGTGGTTTATATTCTGTTGGTGGTTTATATTCTGTTGGTTTATATTCTGTTGGTTTATATTCTGTTGGTGGTTTATATTATGTTGGTGGTTTATATTCTGTTGGTTTATATTCTGTTGGTTTATATTCTGTTGGTTTATATTCTGTTGGTGGTTTATATTCTGGGTGGTTTATATTCTGTTGGTGGTTTATATTCTGTTGGTTTAAATTCTGTTTGTTTATATTCTGTTGGTATTTTATATTCTGTTGGTAGTTTATATTCTGTTGGTGGTTTATATTCTGTTGGTTTATTTTGTGTTGGTGGTTTATTTTGTGTTGGTTGTTTATATTCTGTTGGTGGTTTATATTCTGTTGGTTTATATTCTGTTGGTTTATATTCTGTTGGTGGTTTATATTCTGTTGGTTTATATTCAGTTGGTTTATATTCTGTTGGTGGTTTATAGTCTGTTGTTGGTTTATGTTCTGTTGGTTTATATTCTGTTGGTTTATATTCTGTTGGTGGTTTATATTCTGTTGTTGGTTTATGTTCTGATGGTGGTTTATATTCTGTGGGTGGTTTACATTATGTGGGTGGTTTATTTTCTGTTGGTTTATATTCAGTTGGTTTATATTCTGTTGGTGGTTTATATTCAGTTGGTTTATATTCAGTATGTTTATATTCAGTTGGTTTATATTCAGTTGGTTTATATTCAGTTGGTTTATATTCTGTGGGTGGTTTATATTCTGTGGGTGGTTTATATTCTGTGTGTGGTTTATATTCTGTGGGTGGTTTATATTCTGTTGGTGGTTTATATTCTGTTGGTGGTTTATATTCTGTGGTGGTTTATATTCTGTGGGTGGTTATATTCTGTTGGTGGTATATTTTGTGTTAGTGGTTTATTTTGTGTTGGTTGTTTATATTCTGTTGGTGGTTTATATTCTGTTGGTGGTTTATATTTTGTTGGTTATATTCTGTTGGTTTATATTCTGTTGGTTTATATTCTGTTGGTTTATATTCTGTTGGTTTATATTATGTTGGTGGTTTATATTCTGTTGGTGGTTTATATTCTGTTGGTGGTTTATATTCTGTTGGTGTTTTATATTCTGTTGGTTTATATTCTGTTGGTGGTTTATATTCTGTTGGTGGTTTATATTCTGTTGGTGTTTTATATTCTGTTGGTTTATATTCTGTTGCTGGTTTACATTCTGTTGCTGGTTTATATTCTGATGGTGGTTTATATTCTGTTGGTGGTTTATATTCTGTTGGTGGTTTATATTCTGATGTTGGTTTATATTCTGTTGGTGGTTTATATTCTGTTGGTTTATATTCTGTTGGTTATATTCCTTTTTTGGTTTATATTCTGTTGGTTTATATTCAGTTTGTTTATATTCTGTTGGTTTATATTCTGTTGGTTTATATTCTGTGGGTGGTTATATTCTGTTGGTTTATATTCAGTTGGTTTATATTCAGTTGGTTTATATTCAGGTGGTTTATATTCTGTTGTTAGTTTATATTCTGTTGGTTTATATTCTGTTGGTTTATATTCTGTTGGTTTATATTCTGTTGGTGGTTTATATTCTGTTGGTGGTTTATATTCTGTTGGTGGTTTATATTCTGTTGGTGGTTTATATTCTGTTGGTGGTTTATATTCTGTTGGTTTATATTCTGGTGGTTTATATTCTGTTGGTTTATGTTCTGTTGGTGGTTTATATTCTGTTGTTGGTTTATGTTCTGATGGTGGTTTATATTCTGTGGGTGGTTTACATTATGTGGGTGGTTTATTTTCTGTTGGTTTATATTCAGTTGGTTTATATTCTGTTGGTGGTTTATATTCAGTTGGTTTATATTCAGTTGGTTTATATTCAGTTGGTTTATATTCAGTTGGTTTATATTCTGTGGGTGGTTTATTTTCTGTGGGTGGTTTATATTCTGTGTGTGGTTTATATTCTGTGGGTGGTTTATATTCTGTTGGTGGTTTATATTCTGTTGGTGGTTTATATTCTGTGGTGGTTTATATTCTGTGGGTGGTTATATTCTGTTGGTGGTATATTTTGTGTTGGTGGTTTATTTTGTGTTGGTTGTTTATATTCTGTTGGTGGTTTATATTCTGTTGGTGGTTTATATTTTGTTGGTTATATTCTGTTGGTTTATATTCTGTTGGTTTATATTCTGTTGGTTTATATTCTGTTGGTTTATATTATGTTGGTGGTTTATATTCTGTTGGTGGTTTATATTCTGTTGGTGTTTTATATTCTGTTGGTTTATATTCTGTTGGTGGTTTATATTCTGTTGGTGGTTTATATTCTGTTGGTGTTTTATATTCTGTTGGTTTATATTCTGTTGCTGGTTTACATTCTGTTGCTGGTTTATATTCTGATGGTGGTTTATATTCTGTTGGTGGTTTATATTCTGTTGGTGGTTTATATTCTGATGTTGGTTTATATTCTGTTGGTGGTTTATATTCTGTTGGTTTATATTCTGTTGGTTATATTCCTTTTTTGGTTTATATTCTGTTGGTTTATATTCAGTTTGTTTATATTCTGTTGGTTTATATTCTGTTGGTTTATATTCTGTGGGTGGTTATATTCTGTTGGTTTATATTCAGTTGGTTTATATTCAGTTGGTTTATATTCAGGTGGTTTATATTCTGTTGTTAGTTTATATTCTGTTGGTTTATTTTATGTTTGTTTATATTCAGTTGGTTTATATTCTGTTGGTGGTTTATATTCTGTTGGTGGTTTATATTCTGTTGGTGGTTTATATTCTGTTGGTGGTTTATATTCTGTTGGTGGTTTATATTCTGTTGGTTTATATTCTGGTGGTTTATATTCTGTTGGTTTATGTTCTGTTGGTGGTTTATATTCAGTTGGTTTATATACTGTTGGTGGTTTATATTCTGTTGGTGGTTTATATTCTGCTGGTTTATATTCTGTTGCTGGTTTATATTATGTTGGTGGTTTATATTCTGTTGGCTTATATTCAGTTGGTTTATATTCTTTTGGTGGTTTTTATTCTGTTGGTTTATATTCTGTTGGTGGTTTATATTCTGTTGGTGGTTTATATTCTGTTGATTTATATTCTGTTGGTGGTTTATATTCTGTTTGGTTTATATTCTGTTGGTGGTTTATATTCTGTTGTTGGTTTATATTCTGTTGGTGGTTTATATTCTGTTGGTGGTTTATATTCTGTTGCTGGTTTACATTCTGTTGGTGTTTTATATTCTGTTGGTTTATATTCTGTTGGTTTATATTCTGTTGGTGGTTTATATTCTGTTGGTTTATATTGTTTTAGTTTATATTCTGTTGGTTTATATTATGTTGGTGGTTTATATTCAGTTGGTTTATATTCAGTTGGTTTATATTCTGTTGGTTTATGTTCTGTTGGTTTATGTTCTGTTGGTGGTTTATATTATGTTGGTGGTTTATATTCTGTTGGTTTATATTCTGTTGGTGGTTTATATTCTGTTGGTGGTTTATATTCTGCTGGTTTATATTCTGTTGGTGGTTTTTTTCTGTTGGTGGTTTATATTCTGTTGGTGGTTTATATTCTGTTGGTGGTTTATATTCTGTTGGTGGTTTATATTCTGTTGGTTATATTCCTTTTTTGGTTTATATTCTGTTGGTGGTTTATATTCTGTTGGTTATATTCCTTTTTTGGTTTATATTCTGTTGGTGGTTTTTTTCTGTTGTTGGTTTATATTCTGTTGGTGGTTTATATTGTGTTGGTTTATATTCAGTTGTTGGTTTATATTCTGTTGGTGGTTTATATTCTGTTGGTTTATATTCAGTTGTTGGTTTATATTCTGTTGGTGGTTTATATTCTGTTGGTTTATATTCAGTTGTTGGTTTATATTCTGTTGGTGGTTTATATTCTGTTGGTTTATATTCTGTTGGTGGTTTCTATTCTGTTGGTGGTTTATATTCTGTAGGTTTATATTCTGTTGGTTTATATTCAGTTGGTTTATATTCTGTTGGTGGTTTATATTCTTTTGGTGGTTTATATTCTGTTGGTGGTTTATATTCTGTTGGTGGTTTATATTCTGTTGGTGGTTTATTTTGTGTTGGTGGTTTATTTTGTGTTGGTTGTTTATATTGTGTTGGTGGTTTATATTGTGTTGGTTTATATTGTGTTGGTTTATATTCTGTTTGTGGTTTATATTCTGTTGGTTTATATTCAGTTGGTGGTTTATATTCTGTTGGTAGTTTATATTCTGTTGTTTTATATTCTGTTGGTCGTTTATTTTGTGTTGGTGGTTTATATTCTGTTGGTGGTTTATATTTTGTTGGTTTATAGTCTGTTGGTTTATATTCTGTTGGTTTATATTCTGTTGGTTTATATTATGTTGGTTTATATTCTGTTGTTACTTTATATTCTGTTGGTGGTTTATATTCTGTTGTTGGTTTATATTCTGATGGTTTATATTCAGTTGGTTTATATTCTGTTGGTTTATATTCTGTTGGTTTATATTCTGTTGGTGGTTTATATTCTGTTGGTTTATATTCAGTTGGTTTATATTCTGTTGGTTTATATTCAGTTGGTTTATATTCTGTGGGTGGTTTATATTATGTGGGTGGTTTATATTCTGTGGGTGGTTTATATTCTGTTGGTTTATATTCTGTTGGTTTATATTCTGTTGGTGGTTTATATTCTGTTGGTTTATATTCAGTTGGTTTATATTCTGTTGGTTTATATTCAGTTGGTTTATATTCTGTGGGTGGTTTATATTATGTGGGTGGTTTATATTCTGTGGGTGGTTTATATTCTGTTGGTTTATATTCAGTTGGTTTACATTCTGTTGGTTTATATTCTGTTGTTGGTTTATATTCTGTTTGTAGTTTATATTCTGTTGTTGGTTTATATTCTGCTGGTTTATTTTATGTTGGTTTATAGTCTGTTGGTGGTTTATATTCTGTTGGTGGTTTAAATTCTGTTGGTTTATATTCAGTTGGTTTATATTACTTTGCAGACAGAGTTCAGTGCGTCAAATCGGAGGGCATGCTGTCTGGTCCTCTGGCAGTCTCTATGGGGGTGCCACAGGGTTCAATTCTCGGGCCGACTCTTTTCTCTGTGTATATCAATGATGTTGCTCTTGCTGCGGGCGATTCCCTGATCCACCTCTACGCAGACGACACCATTCTATATACCTTCGGCCCGTCTTTGGACACTGTGCTATCTAACCTCCAAACAAGCTTCAATGCCATACAACACTCCTTCCGTGGCCTCCAACTGCTCTTAAACGCTAGTAAAACCAAATGCATGCTTTTCAACCGGTCGCTGCCTGCACCCGCATGCCCGACTAGCATCACCACCCTGGATGGTTCCGACCTAGAATATGTGGACGTCTATAAGTACCTAGGTGTCTGGCTAGACTGCAAACTCTCCTTCCAGACTCATATCAAACATCTCCAATCGAAAATCAAATCAAGAGTCGGCTTTCTATTCCGCAACAAAGCCTCCTTCACTCACGCCGCCAAGCTTACCCTAGTAAAACTGACTATCCTACCGATCCTCGACTTCGGCGATGTCATCTACAAAATGGCTTCCAACACTCTACTCAGCAAACTGGATGCAGTCTATCACAGTGCCATCCGTTTCGTCACTAAAGCACCTTATACCACCCACCACTGCGACTTGTATGCTCTAGTCGGCTGGCCCTCGCTACATATTCGTCGCCAGACCCACTGGCTCCAGGTCATCTACAAGTCCATGCTAGGTAAAGCTCCGCCTTATCTCAGCTCACTGGTCACGATGGCAACACCCATCCGTAGCACGCGCTCCAGCAGGTGTATCTCACTGATCATCCCTAAAGCCAACACCTCATTTGGCCGCCTTTCGTTCCAGTACTCTGCTGCCTGTGACTGGAACGAATTGCAAAAATCGCTGAAGTTGGAGACTTTTATCTCCCTCACCAACTTCAAACATCAGCTATCTGAGCAGCTAACCGATCGCTGCAGCTGTACATAGTCTATTGGTAAATAGCCCACCCTTTTTCACCTACCTCATCCCCATACTGTTTTTATTTATTTACTTTTCTGCTCTTTTGCACACCAATATCTCTACCTGTACATGACCATCTGATCATTCATCACTCCAGTGTTAATCTGCAAAATTGTAATTATTTGCCTAATTCTCATGCCTTTTGCACACATTGTATATAGACTCCCCCTTTGGTTTCTACTGTGTTATTGACTTGTTAATTGTTTACTCCATGTGTAACTCTTTGTTGTCTGCTCACACTGCTATGCTTTATCTTGGCCAGGTCGCAGTTGCAAATGAGAACTTGTTCTCAACTAGCCTACCTGGTTAAATAAAGGTGAAATAAAAAATTAAAATAAAAATATTCTGTTGGTTTATATTCAGTTGGTTTATATTCTGTTGGTTTATAGTCTGTTGGTGGTTTATATTCTGTTGGTGGTTTATATTCTGTTGGTGGTTTATATTCTGTGGGTGGTTTATATTCTGTTGGTTGTTTATATTCTGTTGGTGGTTTATATTCTGTTGGTGGTTTATATTCTGTTGGTTTATATTCAGTTGGTTTATATTCAGTTGTTGGTTTATATTCTGTTGGTTGTTTATATTCTGTTGGTGGTTTATATTCTGTTGGTTTATATTCAGTTGGTTTATATTCAGTTGTTGGTTTATATTCTGTTGGTTGTTTATATTCTGTTGGTGGTTTATATTCTGTTGGTGGTTTATATTCTGTTGGTTTATATTCTGTTGGTTTATATTCTGTTTGTTTATATTCTGTTGGTAGTTTATATTCTGTTGGTTTATATTCTGTTGGTCGTTTATTTTGTGTTGGTGGTTTATATTCTGTTGGTGGTTTATTTTGTGTTGGTGGTTTATATTCTGTTGGTGGTTTATATTCTGTTGGTTTATATTCTGTTTGTGGTTTATATTATGTTGGTTTATATTCTGTTGGTGGTTTATATTCTGTTGGTTTATAGTCTGTTGGTTTATATTCTGTTGGTTTATATTCTGTTGGTTTATATTCTGTTGGTTTATATTATGTTGGTTTATATTCTGTTGGTTTATATTCAGTTGGTATATATTCTGTTGGTGGTTTATATTCTGTTGGTGGTTTATATTCTGTTGGTGGTTTATATTCTGTTGCTGGTTTATATTCTGTTGGTGGTTTATATTCTGTTGGTTTATATTCTGTTGGTTTATATTCTGTTGGTTTATATTCTGTTGGTGGTTTATATTCTGTTGGTTTATATTCTGTTGGTTTATATTCTGTTGGTGTTTTTTCTGTTGGTGGTTTATATTCTGTTGCTGGTTTATATTCTGTTGGTGGTTTATATTCTGTTGGTTATATTCCTTTTTTGGTTTATATTCTGTTGGTTTATATTCAGTTGGTTTATATTCTGTTGGTGGTTTATATTCTGTTGGTGGTTTATATTCTGTTTGTTTAAATTCAGTCCGTTTATATTCTGTTGGTGGTTTATATTCTGTTGGTGGTTTATATTCTGTTGGTGGTTTATATTCTGTTGGTTTATATTCAGTTGGTTTATATTCTGTTGGTGGTTTATATTCTGTTGGTGGTTTATATTCTGTTGGTGGTTTATATTCAGTTGGTTTATATTCTGTTGGTGGTTTATATTCTGTTGGTTTATATTCAGTTGGTTTATATTCTGTTGGTGGTTTATATTCTGTTGGTGGTTTATATTCTGTTGGTGTTTTTTTCTGTTGGTGGTTTATATTCTGTTGGTTTATATTCAGGTGGTTTATATTCAGTTGGTTTATATTATGTTGGTTTATATTCAGTTGGTTTATATTCTGTGGGTGGTTTATATTCTGTTGTTACTTTATATTCTGTGTGTTTATATTCTGTTGGTGGTTTATATTCTGTTGTTGGTTTATATTCTGATGGTGGTTTATATTCAGTTGGTTTATATTCAGTTGGTTTATATTCTGTTGGTTTATATTCAGTTGGTTTATATTCTGTTGGTGGTTTATATTCAGTTGGTTTATATTCTGTTGGTTTATATTCTGTTGGTTTATATTCTGTTGGTGGTTTATATTCAGTTGGTTTATATTCTGGTGGTTTATATTCTGTTGGTGGTTTATATTCTGTTGGTTGTTATTTCTGTTGGTGGTTTATATTCTGTTGGTGGTTTATATTCTGTTGGTAGTTTATATTCTGTTGGTTTATATTAAGTTGGTTTATATTCTGTTGGTAGTTTATATTCTGTGGGTGGTTTATATTCTGTTGGTAGTTTATTTTGTGTTGGTGGTTTATATTCTGTTGGTTTATATTCTGTTGGTGGTTTATTTTGTGTTGGTGGTTTATATTCTGTTGGTTTATATTCTGTTGGTGGTTTATATTGTGTTGGTGGTTTATATTGTGTTGGTTTATATTCTGTTGGTTTATATTCTGTTGGTTTATATTCTGTTGGTTTATATTCTGTCGGTTTATATTCTGTTGGTGGTTTATATTCTGTTGGTTTATATTATGTTGGTGGTTTATATTCTGTTGCTGGTTTATATTCTGTTGGTGGTTTATATTCTGTTGTTGGTTTATATTCTGTTGGTTTATATTCTGTTGGTTTATATTCTGTTGGTTTATATTCTGTTGGTGGTTTATATTCTGTTGGTTTATATTATGTTGGTGGTATATATTCTGTTGGTGGTTTATATTCTGTTGCTGGTTTATATTCTGTTGGTGGTTTATATTCTGTTGCTGGTTTATATTCAGTTTGTTTATATTCTGTTGTTGGTTATATTCTGTTGGTGGTTTATATTCTGTTGGTTTATATTCTGTTGGTGGTTTATATTCTGTTGGTTTATATTCTGTTGTTGGTTTATATTCTGTTGGTTTATATTCTGTTGGTTTATATTCTGTTTGGTTTATATTCTGTTGGTGGTTTATATTCTGTTGGTTTATATTATGTTGGTGGTATATATTCTGTTGGTGGTTTTATATTCTGTTGCTGGTTTATATTCTGTTGGTGGTTTATATTCTGTTGCTGGTTTATATTCTGTTGGTGGTTTATATTCTGTTGGTGGTTTATATTCTGTTGGTTTATATTCTGTTGGTGGTTTATATTCTGTTGGTTTATATTCTGTTGGTTTATATTAAGTTGGTTTATATTCTGTTGGTAGTTTATATTCTGTGGGTGGTTTATATTCTGTTGGTAGTTTATTTTGTGTTGGTGGTTTATATTCTGTTGGTTTATATTCTGTTGGTGGTTTATTTTGTGTTGGTGGTTTATATTCTGTTGGTTTATATTCTGTTGGGGTTTATATTGTGTTGGTGGTTTATATTGTGTTGGTTTATATTCTGTTGGTTTATATTCTGTTGGTTTATATTCTGTTGGTTTATATTCTGTCGGTTTATATTCTGTTGGTGGTTTATATTCTGTTGGTTTATATTATGTTGGTGGTTTATATTCTGTTGCTGGTTTATATTCTGTTGGTGGTTTATATTCTGTTGTTGGTTTATATTCTGTTGGTTTATATTCTGTTGGTTTATATTCTGTTGGTTTATATTCTGTTGGTGGTTTATATTCTGTTGGTTTATATTCTGTTGGTGGTATATATTCTGTTGGTGGTTTATATTCTGTTGCTGGTTTATATTCTGTTGGTGGTTTATATTCTGTTGGTTTATATTCTGTTGGTTTATATTCTGTTGGTTTATATTCTGTTGGTGGTTTATATTCTGTTGGTTTATATTCTGTTGGTGGTATATATTCTGTTGGTGGTTTATATTCTGTTGGTTTATATTCTGTTGGTTTATATTCTGTTGGTTTATATTCTGTTGGTGGTTTATATTCAGTTTGTTTATATTCTGTTGTTGGTTATATTCTGTTGGTTTATATCTGTTGGTGGTTTATATTCTTGTTGCTGGTTATATTCTGTTGGTGGTTTATATTCTGTTGGTGGTTTATATTCTGTTGGTTTATATTCTGTTGGTGGTTTATATTCTGTTGCTGGTTTATATTCTGTTGGTGGTTTATATTCTGTTGGTGGTTTATATTCTGTTGGTTTATATTCTGTTGGTGGTTTATATTCTGTTGGTTTATATTCTGTTGTTGGTTTATATTCTGTTGGTTTATTTTCTGTTGGTTTATATTCTGTTGGTGGTTTATATTCTGTTGCTGGTTTATATTCTGTTGGTGGTTTATATTCTGTTGGTTTATATTCTGTTGGTTTATATTGTTTTAGTTTATATTCTGTTTGTTTATATTCTGTTGGTGGTTTATATTCTGTTGGTTTATATTCTGTTGTTGGTTTATATTCAGTTGGTTTATATTCAGTTGGTTTATATTCAGTTGGTTTATATTCTGTTGGTTTATATTCTGTTGTTGGTTTATATACAGTTGGTTTATATTCTGTTGGTGGTTTATATTCAGTTGGTGGTTTATATTCTGTTGGTTTATATTCTGTTGTTGGTTTATATTCAGTTGGTTTATATTCAGTTGTTGGTTTATATTCTGTTGGTTTATATTCAGTTGGTTTATATTCTGTTGGTTTATATTCTGTTGTTGATTTATATTCTGTTGGTTTATATTCTGTTGGTGGTTTATATTCTGGTGGTTTATATTCTGTTGGTTGTTTATATTCTGTTGGTTTATATTCTGTTGTTGGTTTATATACAGTTGGTTTATATTCTGTTGGTAGTTTATATTCTGTTGGTGGTTTATATACAGTTGGTTTATATTCTGTTGGTAGTTTATATTCTGTTGTTGGTTTTATATACAGTTGGTTTATATTATGTTGGTGGTTTATATTCTGTTGTTGATTTATATTCTGTTGGTTTATATTCTGTTGCTGGTTTACATTCTGTTGGTGGTTTATATTCTGTTGGTGGTTTATATTCTGTTGGTTTATGTTCTGTTGGTGGTTTATATTCTGGTGGTTTATATTCTGTTGGTGGTTTATATTCTTTTGGTGGTTTGTATTCTGTTGGTGGTTTATATTCTGTTGGTTTATATTCTGTTTGATTATATTCTGTTGGTTTATATTCTGTTGGTGGTTTATATTCTGTTGGTTTATATACTGTTGGTGGTTTATATTCTGTTGGTGGTTTATATTCAGTTGTTGGTTTATATTCTGTTGGTGGTTTATATCCAGTTGGTTTATATTCAGTTGTTGGTTATATTCAGTTGGTTTATATTCAGTTGTTGGTTTATATTCTGTTGGTTTATATTCTGTTGGTTTATATTCTGTTGGTGGTTTATATTCTGTTGGTGGTTTATATTCTGTTGGTGGTTTATAGTCTGTTGGTTTATATTCTGTTGGTGGTTTATATTCTGTTGGTTTATATTCTGTTGGTTTATATTCAGTTGGTTTATATTCTGTTGGTTTATATTCAGTTGGTGGTTAATATTCTGTTGTTACTTTATATTCTGTTGGTTTATATTCTGTTGGTGGTTTATATTCTGTTGGTAGTTTATATTCTGTTGGTTTATATTCTGTTGGTGGTTTATATTCTGTTGGTTTAAATTCTGTTGGTTTATATTCAGTTGGTTTATATTCTGTTGGTTTATATTCTGTTGGTTTATATTCTGTTGTTGGTTTATATACAGTTGGTTTATATTCTTTTGGTGGTTTATATTCTGTTGTTGGTTTATATTCTGTTGGTTTATATTCTGTTGGTTTATATTCTGTTGGTGGTTTATATTCTGTTGGTGGTTTATTTTGTTTTAGTTTATATTCTGTTGGTTTATATTCTGTTGTTGGTTTATATACAGTTGGTTTATATTCTGTTGGTAGTTTATATTCTGTTGGTGGTTTATATTCAGTTGGTTTATATTCTGTTGGTTTATATTCAGTTGGTTTATATTCTGTTGGTTTATATTCAGTTGGTTTATATTCTGTTGGTTTATATTCTGTTGTTGGTTTATATTCTGTTGTTGGTTTATATTCAGTTGGTTTATATTCTGTTGGTTTATATTCTGTTGTTGGTTTATATTCTGTTGTTGGTTTATATTCTGTTGGTTTATATTCAGTTGGTGGTTTATATTCAGTTGGTTTATATTCTGTTGGTGTTTATATTCTGTTGCTGGTTTATATTCAGTTGTTTATATTCTGTTGGTTTATATTCAGTTGGTTTATATTCTGTTGGTTTATATTCAGTTGGTTTATATTCTGTTGGTTTATATTCTGTTGTTGGTTTATATTCTGTGTTGGTTTATATTCAGTTGGTTTATATTCTGTTGGTTTATATTCTGTTGTTGGTTTATATTCTGTTGTTGGTTTATATTCTGTTGGTTTATATTCAGTTGGTGGTTTATATTCAGTTGGTTTATATTCTGTTGGTGGTTTATATTCTGTTGCTGGTTTATATTCAGTTTGTTTATATTCTGTTGTTGGTTATATTCTGTTGGTGGTTTATATTCTGTTGGTTTATATTCTGTTGGTGGTTTATATTCTGTTGGTTTATATTCTGTTGTTGGTTTATATTCTGTTGGTTTATATTCTGTTGGTTTTATATTCTGTTGGTTTATATTCTGTTGGTGGTTTATATTCTGTTGGTTTATATTATGTTGGTGGTATATATTCTGTTGGTGGTTTATATTCTGTTGCTGGTTTATATTCTGTTGGTGGTTTATATTCTGTTGCTGGTTTATATTCTGTTGTGGTTTATATTCTGTTGGTGGTTTATATTCTGTTGGTTTATATTCTGTTGGTGGTTTATATTCTGTTGGTTTATATTCTGTTGGTTTATATTAAGTTGGTTTATATTCTGTTGGTAGTTTATATTCTGTGGGTGGTTTATATTCTGTTGGTAGTTTATTTTGTGTTGTTGGTTATATTCTGTTGGTTATATTCTGTTGGTGGTTTATTTTGTGTTGGTGGTTTATATTCTGTTGGTTTATATTCTGTTGGTGGTTTATATTGTGTTGGTGGTTTATATTGTGTTGGTTTATATTCGTTGGTTTATATTCTGTTGGTTTATATTCTGTTGGTTTATATTCTGTCGGTTTATATTCTGTTGGTGGTTTATATTCTGTTGGTTTATATTATGTTGGTGGTTTATATTCTGTTGCTGGTTTATATTCTGTTGGTGGTTTATATTCCTGTTGTTGGTTTATATTCTGTTGGTTTATATTCTGTTGGTTATATTCTGTTGGTTTATATTCTGTTGGTGGTTTATATTCTGTTGGTTTATATTCTGTTTGGTGGTATATTTCTGTTGGTGTTTATATTCTGTGCTGGTTTATATTCTGTTGGTGGTTTATATTCTGTTGGTTTATATTCTGTTGGTTTATATCTGTTGGTTTATATTCTTTGGTGGTTTATATTCTGTTGTTTATATTCTGTTGGTGGTATATATTCTGTTGGTGGTTTATATTCTTTGGTTTATATTCTGTTGGTTTATAGTTGTTATATTCTGTTGTGGTTTTTTATATTCTGTTGTTGGTTATATTCTGTTGGTTTATATTCTGTTGGTGGTTTATATTCTGTTGCTGGTTTATATTCTGTTGGTGGTTTATATTCTGTTGGTGGTTTATATTCTGTTGGTTTATATTCTGTTGGTGGTTTATATTCTGTGCTGGTTTATATTCTGTTGGTGGTTTATATTCCTGTTGGTGGTTATATTCTGTTGGTTTATATTCTGTTGGTGGTTTATATTCTGTTGGTTTATATTCTGTTGTTGGTTTATTATTCTGTTGGTTTATTTTCTGTTGGTTATATTCTGTTGGTGGTTTATATCTGTTGCTGGTTTATATTCTGTTGGTGGTTTATATTCCTTTTGGTTTATATTCTGTTGGTTTATATTGTTTTAGTTTATATTCTGTTTGTTTATATTCGTTGGTGGTTTATATTCTGTTGGTTTATATTCTGTTGTTGGTTTATATTCAGTTGGTTTATATTCTGTTGGTTTATATTCAGTTGGTTTATATTCTGTTGGTTTATATTCTGTTGTTGGTTTATATTCTGTTGGTTTATATTCTGTTGGTGGTTTATATTCAGTTGGTGGTTTATATTCTGTTGGTTTATATTCTGTTGTTGGTTTATATTCAGTTGGTTTATATTCAGTTGTTGGTTTATATTCTGTTGGTTTATATTCAGTTGGTTTATATTCTGTTGGTTTATATTCTGTTGTTGATTTATATTCTGTTGGTTTATATTCTGTTGGTGGTTTATATTCTGGTGGTTTATATTCTGTTGGTTGTTTATATTCTGTTGGTTTATATTCTGTTGTTGGTTTATATACAGTTGGTTTATATTCTGTTGGTAGTTTATATTCTGTTTGGTGGTTTATATACAGTTGGTTTATATTCTGTTGGTAGTTTATATTCTGTTGTTGGTTTTATATTCTGTTGGTTTATATTATGTTGGTGGTTTATATTCTGTTGTTGATTTATATTCTGTTGGTTTATATTCTGTTGCTGGTTTATATTCTGTTGGTGGTTTATATTCTGTTGGTTTATATTCTGTTGGTTTATATTCTGTTGGTGGTTTATATTCTGGTGGTTTATATTCTGTTGGTGGTTTATATTCTGTTGGTGGTTTGTATTCTGTTGGTGGTTTATATTCTGTTGGTTTATATTCTGTTTGATTATATTCTGTTGGTTTATATTCTGTTGGTGGTTTATATTCTGTTGGTTTATATTCTGTTGGTGGTTTATATTCTGTTGGTGGTTTATATTCAGTTGTTGGTTTATATTCTGTTGGTGGTTTATATTCTGTTGGTTTATATTCTGTTGTTGGTTTATATTCAGTTGGTTTATATTCTGTTGTTGGTTTATATTCTGTTGGTTTATATTCTGTTGGTTTATATTCTGTTGGTGGTTTATATTCTGTTGGTGGTTTATATTCTGTTGGTGGTTTATATTCTGTTGGTTTATATTCTGTTGGTGGTTTATATTCTGTTGGTTTATATTCTGTTGGTTTATATTCAGTTGGTTTATATTCTGTTGGTTTATATTCTGTTGGTGGTTTAATATTCTGTTGTTACTTTATATTCTGTTGGTTTATATTCTGTTGGTGGTTTATATTCTGTTGGTAGTTTATATTCTGTTGGTTTATATTCTGTTGGTGGTTTATATTCTGTTGGTTTATATTCTGTTGGTTTATATTCTGTTGGTTTATATTCTGTTGGTTTATATTCTGTTGGTTTATATTCTGTTGTTGGTTTATATACAGTTGGTTTATATTCTTTTGGTGGTTTATATTCTGTTGTTGGTTTATATTCTGTTGGTTTATATTCTGTTGGTTTATATTCTGTTGGTGGTTTATATTCTGTTGGTTTATATTCTGTTGGTTTATATTCTGTTGGTGGTTATTTTTGTTTTAGTTTATATTCTGTTGGTTTATATTCTGTTGTTGGTTTATATACAGTTGGTTTATATTCTGTTGGTAGTTTATATTCTGTTGGTGGTTTATATTCTGTTGGTTTATATTCTGTTGGTTTATATTCTGTTGGTTTATATTCTGTTGGTTTATATTCAGTTGGTTTATATTCTGTTGGTTTATATTCTGTTGTTGGTTTATATTCTGTTGTTGGTTTATATTCTGTTGGTTTATATTCTGTTGGTTTATATTCTGTTGTTGGTTTATATTCTGTTGTTGGTTTATATTCTGTTGGTTTATATTCAGTTGGTGGTTTATATTCAGTTGGTTTATATTCTGTTGGTGGTTTATATTCTGTTGGTGTTTTATATTCAGTTGGTTTATATTCTGTTGGTTTATATTCTGTTGTTGGGTTATATTCTGTTGTTGGTTTATATTCAGTTGGTTTATATTCTGTTGGTTTATATTCTGTTGTTGGTTTATATTCTGTTCTTGGTTTATATTCTGTTGGTTTATATTCAGTTGGTGGTTTATATTCAGTTGGTTTATATTCTGGTGGTTTATATTCTGTTGGTGGTTTATATTCTGTTGGTTTATATTCTTTTGGTTTATATTCTGTTGGTGGTTTATATTCTGTTGGTGGTTTATATTCTGTTGTTGATTTATATTCTGTTGGTGGTTTATATTCTGTTGGTTTATATTCTGTTGGTTTATATTCTGGTGGTTTATATTCTGTTGTTGGTTTTAATTCTGTTGGTGGTTTATATTCTGTTGGTGGTTTATATTCTGTTGGTGGTTTATATTCTGTTGGTTTATATTGTGTTGGTTTATATTCTGTTGGTGGTTTATATTCTGTTGGTGGTTTATATTCTGTTGGTGGTTTATATTATGTTGGTGGTTTATATTCTGTTGGTGGTTTATATTCTGTTGGTTTATATTCTGTTGGTTTATATTCTGGTGGTTTATATTCTGTTGTTGGTTTTTATTCTGTTGGTTTATATTCTGTTGGTTTATATTCTGTTGGTTTA
The DNA here is from genome assembly GCF_002021735.2 of Oncorhynchus kisutch. Lineage (NCBI taxonomy): Eukaryota > Metazoa > Chordata > Actinopteri > Salmoniformes > Salmonidae > Oncorhynchus > Oncorhynchus kisutch. The sequence continues at coordinate 6,961,205 of NC_034179.2, read as the reverse complement.
TATTCTGTTGGTTTATATTCTGTTGGTTTATATTCTGTTGTTGTTTTATTCTGTTGGTGGTTTATATTCTGTTGGTGGTTTATATTCTGTTGGTTTATATTCTGTTGGTGGTTTATATTCTGTGGTTTATATTCTGTTGGTTTATATTGTGTTTGGTTTATATATTCTGTGGTTATATTCTGTTGGTTTATATTTCTGTTGGTTTATATTCTGTTGGTTTATATTCTGGTGGTTTATATTCTGTTGTTGGTTTTTATTCTGTTGGTGGTTTATATTCTGTTGGTGGTTTATATTCTGTTGGTGGTTTATATTCTGTTGGTTTATATTCGTGTTGGTTTATATTCTGTTGGTGGTTTATATTCTGTTG